>NC_056738.1:487393147-487690647 GCF_019279795.1 Protopterus annectens | reverse complement strand
AGTTATTAATTCCTCCTCTGCCTCTGGGAGAAAAATCTCTGTGCGAGTCTTGAAAAAGTCCTTGAGATTTCCAGAACCACATCATCTTAACATCACATTGATTCCTGGAAAAAGGTCCCTGCAGAGTAAAAAAACGGATTCCCACAGCAAACAAGTTCTATTGTCACTGTGGGCAAGTGTATCTAACGGTGGGCCCAAATAGAGAAGATCCAAAGGAAGAATTGATGAATGATGCTTTAAAGGGCTCTGCAAAATCGCACAACAGCATCCAGGCATATCTCCTGATGGCTATGCCTGAACCAGCAGTCTGAGAAGAACCTTCAGCTGCATGAGGTATTATCCTCATATAACACATTAGATATAGATTTCTGAATGGCCAGTCAAGAAGAATAAGCCTTCTCTTCTTCCGTCAACATGGGCCCAGTGGGAGACTTAGAGAGCTCCATAATTAAGTCTCTATGTAACCTAGTGAAGTATGCCAGATAGTAAAACAACTGTAAGGCAAAGGTCAATGAAACGTAAGCCACTTCCTGTAACTGTCCCATGCCCTAGATTTTCTATTAGGTGGTGGACAGAGGAGCTCTGTTCAGCCAGCTCCTTCTTAGTGGCTAACACAACCATGGCATCTATGGGAATTCCTTTACTCCAAAACTGTCTATCTTTTGGTGCTCCAAGGATCTTAATTGGATGCTGAGAAATTGGTTCTACGGTACCGGTTCCTTCCATGCCCGGCAGGAGACGAGATGTATGAGCTCATCCACCAAGAGGGTAACCCAAGACGTAGAAGGATCAGACCCGAAGGCTTCAAGGAACACTGATTCCTCCTGGGAAGGGGTTATGGAGGACCAACTACCTTTTTGGCATAGGATTTCTAAAAAAAAATGTCTCCAAAGGAAAGATCTTCTGGTGGCGATCTTGGGGACCCTTCCCCTTCATCAAAATTGGTGTCTTCAGTTAAGGATTCCTGAGGGGGAATCTAGGTGCCTCCTTTTGCACAGCCTTTTCCAGGGGACCTCTTCAGTGGGGTGCTCTGGAGAAGTATCGGAAGAGGCAGGGAGATCCCTAACTGGAACTGCCTGGAAGCTCTTATGAGCTGGCTGTCCCTGTGGAGTAGGATGAAGAGACTCAGAAACAGGATCTGAAAGGATAGCAGGAAACAGGAATAGAATCCAAGGAGGCAAGACATGAAACAGCTCAAGGGTGAGACAAAGCCCTCTCCATTACCTTGAAGGCAGAGGGACCAGGAGAAAATAAGGTCAATCTCACCACAGCCAACACTCTGATCAGATACGACTGGGTCCACCCATCCTCCACTATGAGGGAGGAGTCAGAGGCAAGCTGTCCAGTGCTGAGGCACCAAGGGAAAGTAACTGCATCAAAAGCTTCGGAGTCAAAGTCATCCAGCTGGATCCAATGCCACATTTCAGCTCCAAGACTCATCCTGCTCAAGGGGAGTTGGTGCTTAACAGGGCAACAAATTGCCAGAGTTGAAGATGAAGGCATCTTCAGATCTGATGCTTCGACTCTTGGAGGACTCGGATCCATGGGCTCCGAAGCAGTAAGATGGATCAGGGAAGAATAAATGATAGTATGAGAGGATATTATTTTAAGGCTCACAGTTCCAATGGGAGATGGAGATGGTAACCCCCCCCCCCCCCAATCTGGATCTGTGTTCTGAAGAATTTTCTCATCATCCTATATAATTCTGCTTTGGAAAGACTTTGTGAAGACCTAATTGAACAAGAAATGGAAGGAGGTTGAGATGACTTTCTTGGTATTTCCTGTAAGAAAGACCACCTCAGTCCTGGTGACAATGGCTCAACAGAAAAGCAAGGACTCCAGACACTAGGAGACTTGGAGGTTGAAGAAGTCGGGTGTGTGTTTTTTGGATACGAGTGCTTGGGTATTTTAGATGGTGGCTCCAATGTCAGAGGAGTCTTTGGAGGCCAGACAGGAGAGCACTTTCTATGCTCCCTTTGATCTATCGCTTTAGATTTTTTGTGAGGGGGGTTGAGCCCCTAAAGCTGAAACAGAAGATGATGCAGAAGCAGGGGTAAGGTCCTTAAGTACCAGCTTGCTGCATCGGTCACTGACAACTCTGTCACTGAAACCAGTGCAAGAAGTGTCCAAATGAGAAGAGCCTAAACAATAAACACATTCCCTGTGGACATCAGAATTGGGTATCTTATGCCCACAGAAAGTGCACTTCTTAAAGCCAGTAGGCTTTTCAGCCATAACTATAAACAGTAAACTAACAACAAAAATACCAGCAAAGTAAGAAAAAAAAATTAAGAAGATATTTTTTTACAGAGAGAACAGAAAGGAAAAGAAAAGGCTATACCAACAATGGTAACTAGATTACCTTATCAGAAGGTAATAGAGAAATAATGACGGTAAAAAGAGATACCAAAAGATGGAACATAAAATGAATTACTAAGTAGGTAAGACAAGATGTCTACAGAAAACTTATATAAAAGTTAAAGGAGATAAATTTTAAAGTTTTTTTACTCACTAACGTGAAGAAAATAACTACCTGAGCTCAAAAGAATGCAATCCTGACCGAATCACTAGAGCGGCAAATGAGATCTGAGGTAATGCAGTGGTCAGGGGCATTACGGGTAAAGGAAGGAGCTTGACAGTCAGATCCTAGAATCTAGAGAAATGCAGGAGAGTCGGATCCGAGACCCATTCGTTGAGAAATAAATGAAAATGACAAAATTGGATATTAAAAATATGTAATGTGAAAAAAACATTTCAAAAAGATCACACAAGACATAGTTTGTATCAGTTTTTGTACAATGAAGTAAAGTTTGAAATACAAAAGAAAAAAGAAGTTATGTACTTACCGTAAAATTCCATCTTAGTTAGACTTCATTTGTAATCTGCCTGTGGGGCTTCGGATCCGGACTGGATCCAAGACTGTAGTTTCACCAGCATCAGATCCGAGCTCCAAGCTCCTCCCCATACCCATAATACCACTGCATCTCCTTCCTTCTCTCAGATCAAGTTGGTCACCCAACACATGAGCCCGACTGGCAATATCTGACCCACAAGTGAAAGCAAGATGTCCGCAAGGGTACTACCTCTTGGTTACTCAGGTGAAAGTACCCAATAACAAGGCCCGGGGGGGAAGGAGGGAGGGACAGTTGATGACAAAAACTAACTACGCAGATGGAATGTTATGGTAAGTACATAACTTCTTTATCTGAAATAGTTGAGTTCATTTGGTCATCAACCTGTGGGACTGAGTCCTCAGCTACCATAACCTTGGGAGGCTCTTATGAAAGGATATTCCCAAGCACTGAGGAGCCAAAGGATGTTCTTCCTCTGGAAACCATGTTCAATTTATAATGAGAAATGAAAGTATGTGATGAGGACCAAGTAGCCGCTGAACAAATATTATCAAACATCATGACGTAGCTATGGACCTGGTAGAATGGGCATAAACCCTCCCCGGAATAGGCATACCTTTATCTTTGGAAACCTGAAGAATGCAAACGAAAATCCACTTGGCAATTGTCACCTTGGAAACTGGTTTGCCTAGAAAAGGTCTAGTGAAGGACACAAATAACTGGTCAGACTTGCAAAAGGGCCTAGTCCTATGTAAGTAGAAATGTAACTGCCTATGTACATCTAAAAATTTTGTTTATATCCCCCCCCCCAGTTCTGAAAATTTGGAAAAAAGACAGATAGATTGATTGATTGATATTTGATTCCGAAGCACCTTAAGGCAAAAAAGAAGTATTAGTCCAAAGTGAGACCCAGTCTTTATGAAAAATCATGCATGGAGGTTTAACAGATCATGCATGAAGTTCTGACACTCTCTTAGCCGAGGTGATGGCCACTAGGAAAGCTCTTTTAAAGACAAAAATTTCAAGCCCACAGAGGCAGCCAGCTCAAAGGGCAGAGTAACTAATGCCTATAAAACTAAGGTAAGGTCCCAAGGAGGACTAGGGTCCTTAACAGGAGGCCTTAAAAAAAAGGTACTTTAAAAAGATTTTGCAGAGTCTGGTGGAAGCTAAAGACCCCATGCTTTCACCTACATAGAAATTAGAAATGGCAGCTAGTTGAACTTTCACTGTAGAAGAGCTGGCACCCTGCTGGAAAATGTGCGCTAAAAATTCAAGAACCACTGGCACTGGAGCTGTAAAAGGATCTAAATCCCTCTGAGAAGCCAGATAGAAAAACGCTTCTACTTACTACGATAAACTTTTCTGGTAGACGACTTATGAGCTGCCACCAAAATAGATCTAACAGGGAAAGAAAGTCCATGAGTCCTGGCAATCAATGGAACTGGATCAGCTAAGCCGTGAGCTTCAGTATGCCCAGGTCTGGAGGGGGAATCCCTGATGGGTGCAAAATCAGATCCGGGATCGGATCCAAGGAGGAGCTACCAGATGTGACCACAGACAGGGAAACCAGATTTGGGGAGGCCAGAATGGGACAATGAGGATGAGACTGCTCCCCAACCCATGAGTCATGAGAGATAACGGATGATATGCATAAAGGAGACTGGGTGGCCAAGCATGGACCAGAGAGTCCCTGGGGGGGGTTCTCCCTGAGGGGGGATAAGAGCAAAGAACTCACTGCACTTCTCGTTGGAAGGAGATGGAAGAGATCGCAGCAAGGCAGACCCCACTCAAGGAAGATCTGCTTCAATACATAAGGATTCAGAGACCACTTGTAAGGCATTAGGATAGTCCTGATCAATTTGTCCACCAGTATGCTGGACCGACCCAAAATGTGCATTGCCATCAGAAAAAGGTTGGTGGAGATCGCCTATTCCCACACTCTCATGGCCTCTCGACAAAGGGGGTAGGATCTGGTTCCTCCCTGTTTGGTGATGTACCAGACCACTGACATATTGTTTGTCTGAATCGCAATAGTTCCCAGAGGAAGAAAGGCATGAAGGGCCTCCAACACTAACACGACTGCCCTCATCTCCCGAACACTAATATGCAGATTGGTCTCATTCAGTGACCACGTGCCTTGGACTATCCTGTCCGCACAAGCCCCCCCTCACCCTAGTTGGGAGGCATCCGTGGTCACTGTGGCTTGGGGAGGGGCTATAACAAAGGACCGTCCCTCAATTATCTCCAGAAAGTGAAGCCACCAGAGAAGGGACTTTCTGCACGCCTCGCTTATGCAAATTGGATATGTGAATGGCCGATCCAATAAGGACCACTGGACTGCCAACATCCACTGTAGAAACCACATGTAAAGACGAGCACAAGGAAGAAGAGTGATAGTGACTGCCATGGATCCTAGGGCTCTTAACACCAATTCGGCTAGAGGAAAGGGATACTGTAAGATCGCAAGAACATGAAGATTTAAGTTCCAAACCCTCTCTGGAGTCGGAAAGACTTTGGATTGCAATGTGTCTATTCTCGCCCCTATGTAGTCCAGGACCTGAACAGGTTCTAGAGAGGACTTGGCTATATTTATTGCGACGCCCAGCAAGTCTGACAACTTCCGGAAATAATCCCTGGCTTGACAGAGCAGATGCTTGGTGGGAGCAGCAAGGAGCCTATCATCCAGGTACGGCTAGACCTGTATGCCCTGAAGCCTTAGGTGGGCCGCTACTACTGCCATGTCCTTGATGACAGCCCCTGGGGGCTGTGGTGAGACCGAAGGGTAGGGCCCAGAACTGGTAGTGATTGACCCCTAGCCAAAAGTGGAGGAACCTCCTAGAACGTCTGTGCATCTTTATATGGCAGCACACATCCTGGAGGTCTATTGAGCATACCCAGTCGTTTTCCTGCAGATAAGGCAAAATAGATTGTAGAGTGACCATCCAGAACTTTTCTTTGGCAACTGACAGATTTAGAGTGCAAAGGTTGAGAATCGGCCTTACGTCTCCCGTTTTTTTTTGGCAGCAAAAAGAACCTGGAACAGATACCTAATCCAGACTGATCTGGGGGGGGACAGGCTGGCTGGCCCATTTGCTTAGCAGCTTTTCTACTTCGAGCGCTGTTGCCTCCCTTTGAGCGAATGGAACGTCCGGGAGGTGCTTTGGGGGAAAGGGATGTGTCACAAAGGGAATTGTGTAACTTCTGGATATTATTTGAAGCACTCAATGGTCTGTTGATATGGACTCCCACACCGTCAGGTGTATTGAAAAACAGCCCCTGACTGCCTCCAAGCAGAGCAGTCAGGCAACCCCTCAGGGCTGCTGCATGGGTCTGTCTGACCTACCTCTGGGCTGGCATCTGTCTTGTCCCACTCTGCCTCTACAGAACCACATCTTCTTTTGCCTCCACTGATTCCTGGAAAAGGATCTTTGTTGGTTGCAAACAGTGCCTTCCTCTCACTCTGGACTAGTGTGTTCCCAAACAAGGAAGAGAAAGACACCTTGAAGGGTTCTGCAAAGTTACATAGCCTTTGCTAGGCATGTCGCCTCATGGTAATACTGGACCTACATATTGGTAACTGCTTTCAGAGTGGCCATTGGCATAGAGAATGAGCATTTATCCTCTAGCAACATGGACTCCGGTGGAGACTTGATGTACTCTTATCAGGTCACGCTGAAGTCTGGTAACATGGGCCATATAATTCAGTGCCCTTATACAAAAAGTAGCTGAAGCATAAGTACACTTTCCCAGACAGTCTATCGTCATGGACTCTTGGTCCGGAGGATGGACCGTAGAACTCTACTGAGCTAGTTCCTTCTTCACAGTGGCCACTACTACCATGGCATCTACTGGGGACCCCTTATTCCAGCTTGATCTATCTACCAGGGGTTTCAAAATTTTATCTGGATGCTTTGGAATTGGCTCCACAGTGTCTGGCTCTTTCCAGGACTTGGTGGTAATGAGATCCACCATGGGGTCCGTGGGGGAGTGGACACCCAAGAAGTAGATAGGCCCATGTTGAATGCCTCCAGAAATACCAACTCATCAGAGGACGGGTTTGGGGAGGACCAACTCCCCCACTGGCGCAGGATCTCCAGGATGTCTCCAAAGGAAACATCCTTTGGGGGGGTGATCTGGGGAAGCCTTCCCCTTCCTCCAAGTCGGTATCCTCCGTGAGGGACTCTGGGGAATCCATGTGCCTCCGCTTGCACTTGCATTTGTGAGGAACCTCTTCGGTGGGACTCTCCGGATAGTACTCACAAACAGCTTGTGGTTCCTCGAGGGGAACAGTCTGGGGCATGTCAAGCACGTGCTGACCCTGCATGGGCAGAATGGCAGAAGACACACCCAGAAGAGAGGGGGTCGGGCCGGACTCCGAGGAGATGGTCAGAGGCCTTGATCCATTAGAAAGAACCCTCTCCACCATGTCAAATACCGAGGGGGAGGCGAGCCTCCCGAGCCACTGAAAGAGAGGACGCTCTCCCCAGATCCGACACTGGGATAGGAGCCGAGCCCTAAGGCGCCAAGACCCTAAGGGGTAGGCTGTGACCTGACAAAGTTAGAGCAGAAGTAGAAAAACCCAACCTACCCTAAGATCCAACGCCTAGGCTATTGGCTCTGAGAGCTCGGATCCTACACAGTTGGACCAGACACGCTCAAGGTAACTGCCGGCGTCGAGGTAGATGGTACCAGTGGCGCTGACCCCCTGACTCCGGAATCTCTTTGATCCAGGGACTCTGATACCAGAGGATGGTTCGGAGAAATTGGGGCAAACAACGGTAGTGAGCTCCCCCCTCCAGACAGAGAGCCAGCAAGACCCCCATCTGAAGCTGGGTAAGAATAAATCTTGCATTATCCTGTCCATGTCGGCTTCCGATAAACTCCTAGTCGACACTGAAGAAGCCACCAACACTGGCTGGGAAGGACGGTGAATGGCGGCCAAACCTCCTCTGGCTCCGGGGAAAACCTTGTAGAATGGAGCCGAGGGGAAGTTGGCCTAGTAATGACAGGTAGCTTGGGAGGAGGACCCACCGGATCCGAGCATTCCAGGGATCTCTTCCTTCCCTTTTCTCTCTCTCTCTCTGTCTTTTCTAGACTCCCTTTCCCCAGGTCTGTGGTCAGGATGGTGAGTCCCAGCCTAAGAGGGACGGGAGGACACAATAGTCGTGGTAGAAGCGGCCACAGCTGTGACCGCAGAAACAGTCGGAAAAGAAGAAGAGGCGGCCACCTCTGTAGAGGGGAGAAGCCCCTTCAAAATCAACTTGGCCCTGCGGTCTTTCAGGGCCCTGGAGTTAAACCCCACACACATGGAGCAGTCAGTGGATATAGAGTGTGCAGGTAACAACTTATGGCCGCACACAATGCATTTTCTAAAGATCAACTTTTGTTGATCTGACAATCAAAGTCAAATAGGTACAAGATAACAAAGGCTGACAACCCAACACACACACACTCAAATACAAGGCGGGAAAGAGGAAGAAGGCCTGCACTAACTACACTACCCAAAAAAACTCTACTTTCCTACTTTTTTTTACCTAATGGAGAAAGCGAAGGGGAGGTAAGGAAAAAGGACCAAATGTATACCAAAAAGCTTTACACGCACACACAAAATACCCCAAAAACTATCCTAACAGCCTTGAGCTCAATGTATCATGTTGTAGGCGAAGCAGCGGCAAACGAGATCTGAGGGAAGGAAGGAGATGCAGTGGTATTAGGGGTAAGGGGAGGAGCTTGGAGCTCGGATCTGATGCTGGTGAAAACTGCCATCTCAGTTCCGGTCCGGATCCGAAGCCCCCAAAGGTTGATGGCCAAATGAAGTTAGCTACTTCAGATCGATCTTTTTCCACAGGGAAGGGTAGCCAGAGAGACAAATACTCATAGTGACACAGCTTTATGTCATTTAGCAGCCACTTTCTGTCAGTAATGTATTACGGTGTGCAGTCAGGATTCCACTAGAACATGTGTGTGAGTTTTAATTTCTGATTAACAAGGAAGAAAAATAAAGGGGGAATGACCTTGAAAGAACTGTGTTAACTGTTCATCTCCCAGTGTTAACTTATCACAGGACATCAGTCCAGGTGTCAGGTGGAGTCATCTCTACCAGGAATTCTGATTCATCAGCCACTTTTGACCTAGTGTTACCATGGAAGTGTGCGTCTCTGGACTGTTTTTATCTGTACAATAGAAAGTACATTTTTATTTTCACTTACCTATTACACTCTGCAAAATTCTAAGTTGTATATATTCTGCAAAATCCTAGAAAGTGGTAAACAGGTGCTAGCAACTCTACAGCTGGAAAGGTTAGAATTAGCTAGCTAAGCCATCAGTATATTTTCTAAATGCTTTCTTGCTCATTTGAAACATATGATATTTCTTTGTGCAACATGGTACATTGCCTGTAAATTTCATTCTAACACTACTACCTATGTTCTTTAGTACATTACTTTTATGTATTCACTTCTAGATGCATATGACTGGCTTATTATCGTACACACAGACACTTTTTATTGGTGAGTCAAGACTGTTGGCATCCACTTCAAAGAGTCAGCTGAACTATCAGAGCTTTTCATATTACAGTTGAGACTGGATGGTTCAGTAACTTTAAATGTGGGGTATCAAAATAGCTGATGACAGTGAACTACCCACAAAGCAGGACAGGGCTGTAACACCAGTCTCTACTAGAAAATACTGTTCTGTACGTATGTATACTTGCGCGCATGCAATATATATATACATTTTAAACATCTTCATTAAATTGTTACTTAAGACATAGGCAAAAGTACAATAACAGAAAAGAATACAAACTATTTTAACATTTAAATACAATATACATCACGTGTATTTTCTTTGCTATTATCATCAGTTCAACATTACAAAAGATTGCTGAATTCCTGCCTTCCCTTAAACCTCACTTCCCCTGAACATAGGTATGGATTGCTCCCACAATTTCCATTTACGTCTATGTAATTTCCTCCTTCCCTTTCCTAAAGATCCCTCTTCCACTTCTTTTATCTCTCTTATAATATTCAATACCCAAAATAGAATTGGTGTAGACTTCGCTTTCCATTTATAACTGTTTTTTTTTTTTTTGGCAACCAACAGAATTAAACTTAAGGCATAAGTCTAGGCAATTCAGATCCTGTATCTCAGCTCAAAAAAATCATTTTCTTACAGCCATTTGCTCACCCAATATTTCTCTGAGTACTCTCTGAAGAATTTTTAAAATCTAGGAGCTCATTACACTCTAAAACATATGCTCCCAGTTACCTCTCTTCCCCATCACACCTTCAACATTTGCTATCTACCAGAGAAAAAAATATTTGAAGTCTGCTTGGGGCATAAAATACCTATGCAAACACTTCCGTGTAAAGATCTTAAACCTTCTGGACTTGGTTGCATACTTGGGAGCCATATACGTCTTCCTATTGTTTTCTTTTAATTTGCTTTTCCAGTCTCTCTTCCCAATCTTTTCCAACCTCTTCTGATTGATTCTTATAGTTAACATGCAATATTTTATATGCCCTCCTACTTACCCCCCCTTTTTTTAACTGCTGCTTCTGTTCTAGACTCAACTAAAACCTCTACCAGTCTTTTAGACTCTTCCCACACATCCTTAGTTGTCATAAAAGAAGCTCTTTTAATCTGCACTCCAAAATACCTCATCTTATGTCCCCAAAAAGATGGGTATTGCTGAACCAATTTATGTGTGGGTAAATCATTTATGGCTAAAGCCTTTATATTATCTTCATTAATTTTATATCCCAGAGAGACTTGAAACGGTCTCTAAATGTTCCACAACACTGAGATGTCCTTTTCTGGATTTATCAGGTACAAAATATCTGCAAATAAAGCAAACTTTTCTCGATGTCCATGATAATTATATCCTTGTAATATGAATCCCTTATTTTCTTTGCTAATGGCTCTAAATATAAAGTCAGCAGCAAAGGGGAAAAAAGGACACCCCTGCCTGGTTTCTCTGTTCACACACAGCTTCTCTGTGAGAACTCTCCCACTTAAATTCTTGCGAACGATCCTTCAAATATCCTTCTAATTAATCTTATTATTGTATCAGGAAATGCAAATGTTTCCAATGCCATATTCATAAAATCCCAGTTTACTCTGTCAAATGCTTTATCAGCATCAAGACCAACCAATAACAGAGGTAGTTTCTTACATTCTGCTTCCCTCTGGATCATTATTCTATTAATGTTGTCAAATGTTTGCCGCCCCTCTACAAAACCACACTGAATCTAAATCAATTTTGACAACACCTTCACCATTCTTTTTACTGGTATAGACAAAGAGTTTATAATCATTCTTTAAAATTGAAATGAATCTATATGGAGCTGGGTCTGAAGGGTCTTTGCCTTCTTTAGATAATACAGCCACCAGAGCTTTCTTCCAAGGTGTTGGTGCCTCCCATCCTTTTAAAATACTGTTAAAATCTTCCAGATCTTTATCTCTTTCTTTTCTCCTAATTTCCAAACTTTCAAAGGAATACCATCTACTCCTGGGGACTTTCCTGAAGATTATATATCACTGTTTTTATCTCATCACCTCCTATCTTAACTGACAGCTGTTGAGCCTCATCTACCTCTAACCCCGGCATATGTCTTTCATAAAAATTTCCATTTGTGCTCTTTCTTAATTTCCACGTTTCTCTGCTTTATACAAGTTTTCATAAAATTTCAAGAACATCTCTAAAACCTCTACAGAATCTCTGGTTATTATTCTTGTTGTAGGTTCTCTATGTTTGGCGACAACCCCTTCGACATTCTCTTGTCAAAGTCATTGTGATAAAAGTTTTTGTACTCTGAAGTTATAAAAAAAACAGATTAATGGCAATCTTTCTAAACTTATGAATACTATCCACATATTCCCTTATTTTTTCTTCAGCACTCTACATTTGCTTCTTCTCTTTTCTGTGAGATTCCTCTTATTCTGCAAAAATTTTGAGCCTTTGTCATCCCGTCTAAATATTGCTATTACTTCTTAATCAAATCACTTTCTCTTATTTTGGTGCTATTTTGAAACTCAATTTTAATTTCATCCCAGTCACTAGCAATAACTTCTAAAGATATTTCTATCCTCCCTAATAATTCTTGAATAATTTCCACCATCCATTCCTTAAATACCTCTGTATTTAACAGGCAGGTGAGAAAGCACCACTGTCATTTTGACTTTTTTACTTTGCATTTTTGCCTTTGTTTTTATTGATACATGATCAGAAATAAATAGTTACTGTAAGTGTGCCGAAGCTTTCAATTAAATGTGCATGTTCCTTTGAAATATAATTTCTATGTAGTCTAGCCTAGCTATTATACCGTGGGGAATAATATGTAAATCATGTCCAATTTCCTACTACTGAATTCAAATTTTCCACACCAAATATTTTCATAACTTTCTTCAGAAATCTACCCTCTTTGTTATATTGCCCCTTCTAGGTTTCCTTGATAGATCCTCATTACTGCAAATCAAATTTCAGTCCCCACCTATAAACAATACTCCCTGCTGAAAGCTGATTTCTTCTCTCAACATTTTCTTAAACTCCATAACAGCAACTGGAATATAAAATGCATGCCAACTGTAATGTTTCACCCTTGCCAATAGCTCCTTACTACCACAAAAATACCACTGCTGTCTTATTTTCCCTCATCTATCACTATTGGAGCCTCTCTAGCAATTAATGTAATCACTCCCTTTTACCTCCTTCCTTGCAGTTTACATCATGAAATGTTTTATACAAATACTGACAACAAAAATTGTTTTACTTACAGTTAGTTTTCCCCCCTTTTCTGTCCTTGTAAACATTAATGGTATAAAAACTGGGGTATATGCTTTGCAGCAACCCACAAGTTTAACAAAAGTCCAGTGTTTTGCAGCCACTTTTTCTTGCAAAACCATATATCACAAATGTTAACAAAAATGCGGAAATAGAACGCCTGTATCCGCTTATCCGAAACTCAACTACCTTGCTGTCTTCCTCTTCAAATGCCAAACAATCAGACAGGCAGAATCCACCTGCCACACTCAGTTAAATACAATGTTCAGTAATATCCGACTGATAGTATCCACAGACTCATGGTAAAAACAAATTCCATTTATTAAAAATAAAGGTTAAGCGCTTTCACTCACACATAGTGAGCTTCATCAGAACAACTCAAACACTGAATCCAACTGTTTAAATAACCTCTTTGGCGCCAAATCTCAAAGTGGAAACATTCTGAATACAAATTGTCAAAAATCACATCAAACACATTCAATAAATATCACTGTTGTCACATCATTACAAGCAAGCCAAACATATATAAAACTAATATATAAAAAAGTATTAGTGTGTAAGAAATATACTTACACACTAACACAATTACTTAATATAAAATCTTATCCAACAAATGCTAAAGTATTATGTACATTGTCATCCTAGTACTACAGTCATTTGTTATACAAAAGTGGCTTAATAGATATATGATCGTTCAGACCTGGTGGCATACATGCATCAGTTAATAATTGCCACCAGACTTCTTTATAAGCCAATAAGTTTCTGATGTCACCTCCCCTAGGATGCATTTTTATATTTTCCAAAATGGAAAATTTAATAGTGTGTTCTATTCCCATTGACTGTACATGTCTATAAAGTGCACTGTTTTTGTCCTTAGTCCTGATACTATATAAATGTGCGTATATCCGCTTTTTGAAATGCCTCTCTGTTTTACCTATATAGTATCCAGAACATACTGTACATTTAGCAGTTGCCCTGTTTGAAGGTAGTTCTTGTCTTGTTGATGTTATTCAAGACAATACCTTCGTCTTCATTGATGGCATAACATTGACTGCAACTGCCACATTTTGTAGTATGCTTGGTACTACAAGCAGTCCTTGAATACCTAATAACACTTTCCAGTATACTTTTTAGATTTTTTCCCCATTTTATAAACAAAATTTGGTCCTGTACCCAATATATCAATAGAATCCTGATCTACCATCAAAACATTCCAATATTCTATTAGTAGGTCTCTGATTCTATTGGTGTATGGTCCATATTCAATAACACAAGCCCTACTATAGCCTTCCGGTCTCATCACATGGTTCCTGTTATCAACCTCTTCAGCACTTTTCCTATTTAGCCCTAACAATGGGGTATAGTTCTTTCCCCATTCTCTCATGACATATTCATCTGTCTCTCTCATCATATTGTAATCATACTTTCTTTCCTTAAACAGCTCTGTAATATATTCCAGTTCATTCACCATATCTATGTATTCAGAGGTCATACTCACAGCCCTAATGTATTGTCCTTTATAAATATTATACTTCATTTTTTTTAGGGTGATTGCTAGTATATTCTAAGTATGAAGTGCTAAAAGTCTCCTTCCTATATATTCTTGATTTAAAGCCTACATCTGTGTTAGTTACTAAGGTGTCCAAATATGCTACACCATCACTACTGCAAGTAAAAGTAAATTTCAAAAATTCACTGCTGCTGTTCAAATATTCCATAAATTCATTAAAGGTGTCTATATGTCCATCCCATAACATATAAATATCGTATAAAGGACAATGCATGGAGACAATTTATGGAGAGGTGAAGAAAAAACTGCGGTAGATTTTGTTGATTACTTGAATGGTACTACAAACTTTTTTAAGTTCACTTATGAGTGGAACGAAGAAGGTATTAACTTTATGGATTTAACTATTAATAAAACTAATGTAGGCTTTTCAAGTACTATATACAGAAAGGAGAGTTATTCTAATTCCCTGTTGCATTTTGGAAGTTGCCATCCTTTTCACCAGAGAAAAGGTGTAGTGAAGGGGCAGATGGTTAGAACATCTAGGTTAGTCAGTGATGATGATATGTTCAGAAAAGAGATTTTCAAGTTAATAGGTATGTTTTTGGAACGAGGATACCCTCTTAAGCTTTTACTTAAAATTAAGAAAGAAGTGTTTAGGAAAAGAACAGATTACATGCCAATTTTGAATATTAAAGTCAAACAGGCCAACATGGGGGGCATCAATAGTATTAACAACAATAATAATAAAAAAACTGGAGCATTTTTTGTTTTAAAGTACAATAACAGGGCTTCTGAATTGTGTGCCAGTTTGAGAAACACTTGGAGGTATTTTTTGAGTGATGAAATTAAGGGAACCTTAGGCGTTGAACCTGTGATTGTTTATAGTAGGGGGTGAGAATTTAAAGTGTATTTTGGAAAAAGAAGTTAAGCCTCATAATAAATCATGCATGAGTAAATGTGGGGCTTGTAAACAGTGTAGGTTTATTGGGGAAGGTTCTTACCTTTGTGTCTTTGATTACAGATATACTATTGCTTGCCCTGGGCATTGTAACTGTAATAGTAAAAATTTAGTTTATGTAGCATCTTGTATGTCATGTGAAGCATTTTATGTTGGCATGACAACTCGAAGATTAAGAGATAGAATATCAGAGCATGTCAGATCTATTAGGAAGAAAGACATACACAATGCACTTCATTTGCATGCCACCATATGCCCCAATTTCAATAAGTTTTTGTTTTTTGTAGTGGACCGTGTTTCTTTACTAGGGAGAGGTGATGTGGCTAATAGAGTTGCTGTTTTGGAAGCAGAATGGCAACTTAGATTAAATGCTTTGAGATACCCTGGTCTCAATGACTGTGTGTCACTGAAACCTGTTTTAAAATTCAAATCAAGTCAGATTTAAATTACTAGCAATTTTTTAAAAATGTGTATTTATATTTATACTAACATTTTTATTTATTACATCAGTATTTTCTAGATTTAGTATGTTGTGTGTGTATTTTAAGCATTTAATTTAACATTAGGATTTTTTAAAAGTGGATTAGGATGTTCATTGGTTGCTATAGTGTGATGTCAGCTTATTCACATAGGGCAGTTACTATAATGGTGTTTTAATTGTGATTGTAAAATGACTCTGAAGAAGCCAGTATTAACTGGTGAAAGTGCTTAGTCATTTTTTCAATAAAGTCAGTATATATTTTTTCTGCACTACTAGTGGTCGTCTTCAGTGGCTGTTTGTGCTTTTATAAATGTACAGTATGTTCTGGATACTATATAGGTAAAACCGAGAGGCATTTCAAAAAGCGGATATATGCACATTTATATAGTATCAGGACGAAGGACAATAACAACACTTTATAGACACGCCGAGTCAATGGAAATAGAACACACTTTTAAATTTTCCATTTTGGAAAATATAAAAATGGATCCTAGGGGAGGCGACATCAGAAAAGTACAGTTTTGTACCTACCATAAATGTAGATGTCCGAGAGGTATGCATCTGCAGTCCTAACAAATGGGTTGTCCTGGCCTCAGGCAGCCCTTCGGTCGGCCGGATTCCAAAGTCTGGGTCTGGCCTCGGCTGGTGTCGCACTTCACCCGACGTCATAGCTGCAGTTCTTCGGGTATAAAGGCATCAGCCGACGCCATTTTCCTCAGTGTTTCTTGCCCCAGATGCCAGATGCCCTCTAGGAAGGCTAAATTTGGATAAATGCAAATGTTTCCAAACAACAGAGAGCAAATAGAAATAAACATGTATATACATATATACAAACAAATACACCATAATAGATTCCCCCAGCTAGCTACAAGATGGGCAAATACCCTAGGAGTACCACAGAGGGGAAGGAGGGTGGGTAATCCTGATTGCAGATGCATACCTCTCGGACATCTACATTTATGGTAGGTACAAAACTGTACTATGTCCTTCAAGGATGCATCTGCAGTCCTAACAAATGGGTAGAATACCATAGCCAAACTGGGGGAGGAGGCCCTAACAAGATTATGGTGTAGCTAAGATCCCTTGCAAAACAGCAGTGGCAAAACCTGCTCGGGATCTAGAGTATAAGGGTAGATTATAATGCTTGGCAAATGTATGCACGGAGCTCCAAGTAGCAGCCTCTAAAATGTCTTTTGTAGCCACTCCTCGTAAAAAGCTGTAGTAGTGGCTGTAGCCCTTGTGGAGTGAGGTCTGATATTTTCTGGAGTTGCCTTTCCATGATAAGAATAACAAAATCTAATGCAATTTCCTATCCATTTTGAGATTGTCTGTTTTGAAATTGCTTTTCCTTCCATTCCTGTGGCATATGCTACCAGAAGCTGGTCAGTTTTTCTATTGTTCTTGGTTCTGTCCAGGTAGTAGCGCAATTGTCTATGCACATCCAAGGTATGCAGCAGTCTTTCTCCCCTGTTCTGTGGGTTGGGGAAGAATGTAGGTAGGTGGATTGCTTGGTTTAAAGATACCCTGGAGACCACCTTTGGCATAAAGGTAGGATTAGTTCTCATGGACACTCTATCCTGATGGAAGATAAGGAAGGGTTGTACTGCCATTAATGCCTGTAATTCAGAAATCCTTCTTGCTGAAGTGATTGCAAGCAGGAAAGCTGTTTTCCATGATAAATACTGTAATTCTGCTGTTGCTGCTGGTTCAAAAGGGGGAAGTGTCAACTTTTCTAGCACAAAGTTCAAGTCCCATGTAGGCAATGGTGGCTTCCTTGGTGGTTTTACATTTTTGATTCCTCTTAGAAACTGCCTGAGTAGAGGATGATCGAAGACTGGAGGATCCATGTTGTATTCTGCTGAAATAGCTGACGCATGAATCTTAATGGAAGAGTAAGACAGGCCATTGTGAAAAAGCTCTGCTAAGTACTCCAGGATGTTAGCTATGTTTACCAGTGCTACATTTTGCCCTTTTGCTGCACTCCAAAAGAGATATCTTTTCCATTTTGCTGAGTAAGTTTTTCTTGTTGAAGGTCTGCGAGCTTCCAAGATAATGTCTTTAACCCTTTGAGATAAATCTGGGTTATTTTGTCTTATGCAATGCTCCAAGCAGCTAGCTGCAGTGTTTTCAGGTTCGGATGCAGGGTTTTGAAGTTGTTTTGTGTTAGCAGTAAAGGAACCAGAGGTAGAGGCCATGGGAGTTCCCGAGACATACTCCTCAGTAGTGGGTACCAGTGCTGCCTCGGCCAGTCTGGAGCTATCAGGATGATCCTTGGGTGGTCTTCTTTGATCTTCAATAGCACCCTGTGCATCAAAGGAAGAGGTGGGAATGCATATGCTGTCAGGTTTTCCCAACTGAAAGAAAGGGAGTCCACCTTCCAAGCAAGTGGGTGGTAAGTCCTTGTGCAGAATTTTTTCAATTGGTGATTGTGTGGGGATGCGAATAAGTCTATTTCTGGTAGTCCCCATTTCCTTGTGATGGATTTGAAGATGTCTGGATGCAGCATCCATTCGTGGGCATCTGTGGATGTCCTGCTTAAGATGTCTGCTAGCATGTTTTCTTTTCCTGGCACAAATATTGCCTTGAGCTGTATGTTGAGGCTTAGGGCCACATTCCAGAGATCCATTGCCATCCGGCATAGAGGATATGAGTGTGTGCCCCCTTGTTTGTTGATGTGCCACATCACTGTGGTGTTGTCCGTCCTTATCAATAAATGTCCCTGATGGAGAAACGGTCTGAATGCCTGAATTGCCAGTTTTACTGCCAGCATCTCTTTTTGGTTTATGTGTAGGTTTAGCTGGTCTTGAGTCCATAAGCCTTGTATGCACTTGTCCAGCATGTGTGCCCCCAAACCGAGGTCTGAGGCGTCTGTGGTAATAGTCTGGCTTGGTTGCGGGCTGTGGAAGGGCAGTCCTTTGTTCAACTGACAGGCCTGAGCCCACCATCGGAATTCTTGTTTCAGGCAAGGAATTATTGGAATTTGGGTTTCTAGGCTGTGCTTGTGCTGAGACCATAAATTCCTGAGGTACCATTGCAACTTCCTCATATGCAGTCTGGCATGTGGGATCAATATTATGCAGGATGCCATGTAACCCAGGGCTTGCAGGACTTTCCTTGCTGTAAGCTGGTTCTGCTGTTAATGCCATGAAGTAGAGTGGAAGGTGCTTTTGCTTTTCTGCTGTGAGGGATGCCATTTGATTTGATGTGTTCAGTTCTGCACCCAAGAAAGTTATCCTTTGGGATGGCAACAGCCTTGACTTTTTTATATTGACTGTGTATCCCAAGGCTTGCAGTAGATGAATGACCCTTTTCAAGTCTTTTGTTAATTTGTTTTTGTTGTCCGCTTGTAACAGGCAGTCGTCCAGGTAAGGGTAAATTTGAATTCCCTGAAGCCTGCAATGAGCAATTACTGATGCCAGGCATTTCGTGAATACTCTGGGCGCAGTAGATAAGCCAAAAGGCAATGCTGAGAATTGATAATGCTCTGATCCTGCAAGAAATCTGAGGTATCTTCTGCAAATTGGTCGTATGGGGACGTGCAGGTATGCCTCCTTGAGATCTAGAGTTAGAGACTCCTTGCCCAGCATGGGAAGAAGCTGCTGTAGAGTCAGCATTTTGAATTTTGGGACAATGAGGAATGTGTTCAGTGCGGACAGGTCTAGAATAGGTCTCCATTGATTTTCCTTCCTTGGCACCAGGAAATGTCTGGAGTAAAATCCTTGCCCTTGTTCCATAGGAGGTACCTTTTCTATAGCTCTCATCCTTTTTAAGTTGTCTATTTGTTCTAGAGCGTTTGTCATTTGATTTGGAGGTAGGTTTGGCATTCCTCTCTTCCTTGGTAGAGTATGGAAGTGAAACCTGTAACCTTTGTCTATTGTCTGTAAAATCCATTTGTCTCCTGTAATGCAATGCCAGTTTACTGAAAATAAGGCTAACTTTCCGCCTAAGGGTGCTTCTAGTTGTTCCCTGGTAGGCGGCTTCAGAGCCAAGTCACTGTGATTGTCCTGTGGAAGTGGTAGTGGCTGGATCTGCAGCAGTATTTCGCTGGTTGTTAGGCTGCCACTGACGTCCTCTGTAGACACCTCTGTATTGACCTCTGCCTGCCTCTCTGTGCTCTGTTGGTGCCTGGAAAGGACCAAGTCTTGGAAGGCCAGTTCCTACTAAACCTTGGAGGCTGGACCTGTAAGAAATCCTTGACTGTCTGGACAGATTTTGCTTTCTCTTCCACCTTCTTCAGCACTTGCTGTGCGGGAGAGCCAAACAAATTGTGTTTATCCATGGGAGCATCTAGGAGCTTTGTTTTTACATGGTCTGGTAAGGACTGCTCTTTTAACCATGCATGCCTTCTGATCACTGTACCAGTCATAGCTGATCTAAAGGAGGCCTCCAGTGCATCATAGCCGCATTTTAAGGAATGATTACTGACCTGCTGTATGTTATGTACCATATCCTGCAGAGACTTTCTGTCTAAAGGTTCAGGAGAGGACAGCTTTTTAGATAACTGATCTAACATAAATTCCTGATACTGAATCATGTGGAATTGACAGTTTAAGGCCCTAGCCAAAAGAGTAGCAGAAGTATAAACTTTTTTACCCCATCTCTCCAAGGCCCTAGATTCCCTTTCAGAGGGGAGTGGGTTTTTGGCAGAGGTAGTTGCTATAGCCTTGGGGCCCTGAGAAACTGTTTTAGGATCTGCAAAAGGAGCCTTATACAAGTGATTATG
Source organism: Protopterus annectens (assembly GCF_019279795.1). Lineage (NCBI taxonomy): Eukaryota > Metazoa > Chordata > Ceratodontiformes > Protopteridae > Protopterus > Protopterus annectens. The sequence continues at coordinate 487,670,342 of NC_056738.1, read as the reverse complement.
TGTGTCCGGAACCCTGTAGTATCTGTCGGGCTTAGCAGGGGCCGGAGGGAGTGAATCAGGAGCAGTACAAGCATCATTAAATGCATCATCCACAACTAAGTACTGGAGGAATGGCTAAAGGCCTATGCTGTGGCAAATGCAAAAAAGTCCTAGGCCTTTTCCTAGAGTCTGAGAAATCCTGACCCTGCCATTGAAATTGTTCCCTCATAGCATGCAAGGTTTCCCCAAAAGAAAATTCCTCAGGAGGAGAGGCAGAAGGAATGGAATCTTCTGCATCAGAGTCCTCATATGGAGAGTAAGGGCCCTCAGGAGGGTTAGTATTTTCTGATTCATTTGAGGAGTAATCAGAAGAAACTGGCTCAGGGGGTTCTGCTCTAGGCCTCTTCTCTGGAGGGGGCTGAGAGGCCCTATCAGAATGAGACTGGGATCCCCTGATCAAAGAAATGAGATCCTCTGCTAGACTAAGCATTTGAGTACTAGAGCTAGGCCTGTGAGAGGGGGTTTTAGTAGGCACGGCCTTGGAAGATTTAGCTGCTTTAGCCCTGGCAAAGGCCTTAATTGACATGGATGCAGGGGGCCTAGCAGCTCCATGTGCAGGAGTAGATACATCTAGGGGAATAGTATATGATAAATCCTGAGAAACAGTAGGAGCAGGTGGTATTTCAGTAGCAGATTCAGCCAGGCTGGAAGTGGCCTCGGTAGTAGGAGGCATGCTTTCGGCCAAAGGAAGAACCGCAGACTCTGTTTCAGACGAAACCGAGACACTCGCGGTTGGCTTAACCGCGGTTTCGGCCGAAACCGCGGACCACGAGTGTCGGTCCTTCTCCTTGCGTTTTTTAGCTAAATGAGAAGTCGGAGTCTCCGACGGCATGATATAAGCAAAAGAGGAGCCAAAAAACTCCTCTGCAAACTCCGACCGATGTCTAAGCGTCCGTCGGTTGAAGGAAGCACAGGCTAAACAAGCTGCTACGTTGTGGTCTGGGCCTAAACAAGGTAGGCAGTACGAGTGGAAGTCTTTATGAGGTATTTGTTTCCCACAAGTTAAACAGTTATTCACTTTTTCTGACATCGGCTGAAGCAAGAAAGAGTCCCCAACGGGGTACTTAGCTTTTTAGAAGTCTTCGGTAGAAGTAATCTCTGGATCTGATCGACCGGCACTTGCGAACAGCTTCTGCTTCGGGCGCCACGCGGCAAGAAAGACTGAGGAAAATGGCGTCGGCTGATGCCTTTATACCCGAAGAACTGCAGCTATGACGTCGGGTGAAGTGCGACACCAGCCGAGGCCAGACCCAGACTTTGGAATCCGGCCGACCGAAGGGCTGCCTGAGGCCAGGACAACCCATTTCTTAGGACTGCAGATGCATCCTTGAAGGACATCTTATTGGCTTATAAAGAAGTCTGGTGGCAATTATTAACTGATGCATGTACGCCACCAGGTCTGAACGATCATATATCTGTTAAGCCACTTTTGTATAACAAATGACTGTAGTATTAGGTTGACATTGTACATAATACTTTAGCATTTGTTGGATAGGATTTTATATTAAGTAATTGTGTTACAATGTGTAATTATATTTCTTACACACTAATACTTTTAATATATTAGTTTTAGATATGTTTGGCTTGCTTGTAATGATGTGACAACAGTGATATTTATTGAATGTGTTTGATGTGATTTTTGACAATTTGTATTCAGAATGTTGCCACTTTAAGAGATTTGGCGCCAAAGAGGTTATTTAAACAGTTGGATTCAGTGTTTGAGTTGTTCTGATGAAGCTCACTATGTGAGAGTGAAAGCGCTTAACCTTTATTTTTAATAAATGGAATTTGTTTTTACTATGAGCATGTGGATACTATCAGTCGGACATTACTGAACATTGTATTCAACTGTGTGGCAGGTGGATTCTGCCTGTCTGTTTGGCATTTGAAGAGGAAGACGGCAAGGTAGTTTGGTGAGTTTCGGATAAGCGGATACAGGCGTTCTATTTCCGCATTTTTGTTAAAATTGGTGTACAAGGAGTGCTTGCAACCACTGATTCTATATATCACAAATGTGATTAGATGCTTTATAATATCCCATTTATTTACTAATTTCAGCACTGCTGGTCTTCCTCCTGTTCATCTGTATTTCCCAACACTTGATTCTATTTCACGTCCAAGATACCATTGATTGTTCTAGTCAACTCCTGTGCTTTTTTCTCTCTCAAGCATTTTCCTTTTGGAACAATGGAAAAAGTTTTACTGTCGAAGTCTTTCTATGAACCTTACCATCAGAAGCAGAGTCCCCTTCTGCTTGCTGACTTGCTTCTTGTTGTATAAACTTTTGTATTTCATCCTTAGCCTGTTCTGCATCAAAAATGTTGATCCTCCAGGAAAAAACACTGAAGACAGGTGGATATAGCAGCTCAACTCTCACACCTACCTCATGACTTTGACTGCTGGGATAAATTTGCTTCTCTTCTGCCTGGTGTACAATGAATATTAATTTTCTGCACACACTGTACTGTCTCCAGTTTTTTAATACTTCGCCCTTCTGCCATAATTTTATCAAGATCAACTCCTTCTATGGGTATGAATGCATCTTGACTAATATAGGTACTGGCTGCTTTCTTGTTGACAGGTTTGGAGCATACACTCAATGTGCCCTTTCAATTAACAAATTCTGCTGTGAACACCAGTCCAGTTGTTTGTGTGTGCTTTCATAAAATTAATACAGTATATACCTTCCAGTTTCTATAGTACATCAGAAAATTTCAGGTTTTCTCTCTGTGTTCTGTCCTCTAATGCTATTTATTTAAACAGTTCTTCTTGAGAAACCTTATATTCAAATCAGCTTTTTTTATGTCAACCTCTGATTTTTGCAGTCTTACGAGTTCATCTGAATGGCTAGTCAGGGGTTCTATTTTTTTCAGCCTTTTGTTGTTTGAAATGATATAATCACCTCTGACTAAAACTGGTTTATTTTTTCCTCTAAATTACTGGAAACCATCTCTTGAGCCAAAGCTGAAGCCTGTACTGCTTTTTGCCCAACAGCTGCAGAATCCTTTCCAGACAGTTTTGTCTTCACCTTCTCTGTTTGACATTCTTTTAGGTTTTCCAATTTTCTTCTATGCTGGCATCCAAGCAGTGTATTTACAAGCAGTAACTCCTTTTACTCAGTTTCTGTTTTCACACTGGTAGAGATGAAGTTATGTTGTTGACCAGTGTGCAGCCATCTTCATTTTGTTACAGTTACTGAGCATAAGCCAGCACTGCAAGCCACTGGGCTTAAAACTGGGCCCAACTGATCACATTGGGGTGCGGAATGCACTGTAAGGCCAATTACACTCAACCCCTTGGATACAATGAGCAAGCATGTGGGTGTGTCAGCTACAAAAACAAAAAAAATCACAATCAACCCTACTGGCTGAATGAATAATGGCCCCTCTCTGTCAGCTTTTGTGCACTAGTGATAGGTAAAAATGGGTCCAGTTGACCAAAGGAGAGTCAGATCGCTGTCAGACAGCAAGGAGAATGATAGCAGCAACAACTTCAGAAATGCTGGGGGATATTATTATGGGAGAAAAAACAATGAGTAGGCATACTGGGACTGCACCATGGCTGAAGACATGATTGGAAGGGGTGAACTCTATCTAGCCAGTTGGAAAAAATGCACAAGGAGGATACAATTTAAACTACATAAGACTATGAGGGAACCAAGAGCAACAGTTTAAACTATCACAACAAGATCCACCGGCAAAGGGAAATCTGATGGTTTAGGTTACGGAGTAAAACATTTTTAATGTAAGCAAGTGTGGCAGGTATAGCACAACTGTCCACAGAAACAACGCTGCAAACAAAAGTCTCATGAGGCAGACTGATGTCTGGACACAAAATGCAGTTGTGCTCTGAACTTACCATAAATGTAGAAGTTCAAATATATTTATTAATGCTATAACTATGCTTGGAACTTCTTGCCTACAGCTTGTTTAGGTGAAGTGCTGTGTGACAACTGCTTTTGTCAACTGCATTTGATTTTAGATTGCTTTTACTCATTTATGGTTTGGACTTTTTAAGCTCATTTCAGTTTGCTTTATATTAAATTCTATTTTACCTCAAAGTTTAACATTTTTTTTCTTCTTACAGTTTTAAAAAATTTTGGCCAAGTTCGGTTACAAAATAATTCCTTTTTCACTCTTTAACTGAAAAGGAATCCAACCCAAGAGTGTCCAAGGAATAAAATGAAGGAGGGAGGGAAATAGTACTACAGCAGTGAATATACTCAAATGTTTACAAGCATGGTAAGTTCCCAGTACAAATGAACTATATTCATCAATAATATAGAAAAGTTGTGTAAAAACTTACCGTAACCATAGATGTCCTCCTCTTCCATGTTACAGTATTCTGCATATGGGCTTAATCCTCTAGTCTCGCGCACGTATGGCCAGTATTCAAAAGCTTTCAGTCCCTACTGGGTGCTTGGGATATCTGACGTGGCTGAAAGAACATGGGTCATAAAGGTGATGTCGGCATGCACCAGCCCTCAGAACTGAAGGAGCCAGTCCTAGGTAAGGGCAATGCCAATTCATTGCCATCCAGATAGGGAAGTTATTAGCTGACATGAGGAGAAGGTGGGTGGGAAGGAATACTGCAACATGGTTGAGAAGGGCATCTATGGTTATGGTAAGATTTTACACAACTTTTCTATGTCCTTCTATTCCCATGTTGCAGTATTCTGCATATGGGATATGAGTGAGTGCCAAGGTTCACTGAGAATGGGGCGGTGGTCTAGGGCAGGCTCCAGGAATCCATGAAGGATAGTCCCGGTGAAGCCTGCCTTGGATCTGGCCCTCCATTTCTTTGCCTTTTTGCTGAGGAGACATGAAAAGGTCTGCTACTTTAGAACCAAAAAGTGCAGCATTGTCCAAGGAAGCATCAATAAGCTTTGCCCTGAAATCATCAGGCAGGGATTGTAGGCGAAGCCAAGAGCATCTGCTTAAGGCAGATGCTGATGCTGTTGATCTGGCTGAGGATTCAGCAGCATCATAACTGCACCTGATCAAGTGTCTGATAACCTGTGAAGAGAGAGCCAGGAGAGGGGACACTGATGCTTTGGCAGGGAGTCTGAAATGTCTGCCAGGTGTTTGCTGGCAGATTCTAAAAGGGACAAGGCATACTTGGCCAAGTGAGTTTGGTAAATTTGTAGCTCTGAAGGCCAAGTCAGCTGAACTTCACATCTTTTTGCCCAACCATTCCATAGTTTTGCTCTCTGTCAGCAGGAAGAATGGTGGTAGTAGGTAGGAGCTTAGAGGCTTTGTCAGTAGAGATTGAGATAGTGGCTGGTTCAGCAGATGGACACTTAAGCAAATGCTTAGCAGTGTCAGGCACCTTGTAAAGTGTATCTGGTCTGCACGGAGCAGGAGGTTGGGAGTCTGGGTTAAGAGATGCTGATGAGAAGGCATCTGAAAAGGCAGGCAGGACAGGAGAAACAGCAAATGGGCTGGGGGAATTCCATATGAATGAGGTCATAATAGCTTTTTTGTACCTCAGTCATTTCTGAGAATTCCCATTTAAAGTGCTCCTTCATCCTGCAAATAGTTTCTCCAAAAGTCAGGTCTTCAAATGTGGAGTCAGGGTCCAGTGATTCTTCCTCTGGGGATCCGTACCCTAGGGGGTGAAGATATCGGAGAGTTTATGAAAGTGATTCCTCTGAGGAATCTGAAAGGACTTCCACTTCCCTAGTGACTGTCTCTGTAGCCTGAGACCTAGGGCTCAGTAGGGGAAGTGATGTGGAAGTAGTAACAGCGGAGGTAGGCCTCAGTGCCATAAAAGAACTGAAAAGGCCTTGACTGAAAGCCTGCCAATCAGACAGGCTTTCTGTTGTGGAAGAAATATGTTTTCTCTTTTCTCTCCTTTTAAGGGGTCCAGCAGACGTCTGTGTGGGCCTAAAAACTGAAGACTGCAAAGTATCGGAGGGATCAGATGGATCCTCTGAAAATGCAGGTTCCCACGGCATTGGAAACAGCCTCTGTGGATGTGCACTTGCCTAGGGATAGTGCAGCATCCTTAGAGGTACCCACGTTATCCAGAGCGGTGGATCAGGGTCCAGATCTTTGTACCAAGCCGATGTCGACCACAGGATGAGGAATGGTCGGAAGAGGCTCAGCAGTAGACAAAGGCTGTAAGGTCTTGGTCTTCTTTTTTGGCGGTTCCGAGGAGACGTCTGAGGAGCCCACCATCCCTAAAGTAATCTGCTTCAGACACTGGTATTTTAGGTAAAGATTTAATGCATGCAAGCGACAACGTAATGTCTTAGGCACAAACACCTGGCAAATAGGGCAGGCCTTGTGGTTGTGCAACTGTCCCAAACAAAAAAGGCACTTATCTCATGGAAATGAATCTAGTGTTAGCAAAAACACCTGGCGTACGACTGGCAGCTGAAAAGTTCTGAGGGCTGGTGTGTGCCGACATCACCTTTATGGCCCATGTTCTCTCAGCCAGGTCAAACGTCCCACACACCCAGGAGGGACTGAAAGCTTTTGAGTACTGGCTTTACATAAACGAGACTAGAGGAGTACACCCAAATGCAGAATACTGCAACATGGGAATAGGAGGACATCCACTGTTACAGCAATGACTCTTGGGAAGATTCCCAGAGCTTAAGGACTTTGTGGACAGCAGGACATTGAAATGATTTGGAGACAGCAGTCCTTGTAGAATGTCTACAGTGAACCCGGTCCTAGCCCTGGATACAAAATTAAGATGGTTTTGCTTGGAAAAGCTAAGAACAAATGACCAAGTAGTTGCTTCCAGTACGGACTGAGTTTGACCCTAAGAAAGGCGTGCCTAGGAGAATGAAACTTAACATGTCCAAGTACAGTCCTCCAACAAGACAGTTGAAGCTGCAGACAGTATGCTTGCCATTTGGACAGGTTTGATTTGATTGCTCACTGGCTTCTCCCTGTCTTTTTTAAAGGAAAAAACAATTGGTCTGATTTTCTGATTTGCTTTTTTTCTGTCTAGAATAAAACCTCAGTCGTCTGTGCACATCGAAAGAATGCAGCATCTTTCTTCCCCATAGTCAGAGGGGTTACAAAGAAAACTGGAAAACAAAAAGCCTGATATGACAATTCTACCACTACCTTAGGTAAGACAAAAGTTATTAAGCAGGGTGACACTGTCATTGTGGAATATCAGAAATGGCCCTTTACATGAAGGTCTGCAGCTCTGAAATTCTACTAGGTCACAATCATTCACAAAGTCGCCTTTCAGAAGAGGAATCTGAGGAATGTTGAAGAAGTGCCTCATAATGGAGCAAAGGTATTTTGTCTAACATGTAGTTTAGGTCCCATGGAGGAGTTATCTCAAGTGCAGGGTTCCCTTGAGTGACAGTTTTAAAGGGAGCTGAGACTAAAGTAGTGGATGCCAGGTATGACAAGCCGCAATGATTAACAAATGTACCTTTAGCAAGGCATTGGATAACACTGCACAGTAAAAGTCAAAGAAGCAAGTGAGGACAGTACAGTTTTGTACCAACCATAAATGTAGATGTTCGAGTGCTCATACAGCTGCAGTCATTACAGATGGGTTATACTGCCGTCAGGCGGGTCCTCGCTCGGCCGAATTCCAAAGTCTAGATCCAGCGTCAGTTGTCGTTGCTTCTTCCCTGACGTCAGTGCGGCAGGGGTATAAAAGAGGCAGCCAACGCCATTTTCTTCAGTTTTTCTTGCTTAAGATATCAGGTGCCCCCAGAAGGAAGGTAAAACAAAGTAATGGAAACATGCAATACAGAATAATCAAAAAAACAGTAGTTGCAAGCAAATACACCATAAGAGAATACCCCAAATAGGTTGTATGATAAGGTGTTTGTCATAAGGCTTGTCCTAAGAGGGGACGGAGGGGGTGCCCCCAGAAGGAAGGTAAAACAAAGTAATGGAAACATGCAATACAGAATAATCAAAAAAACAGTAGTTGCAAGCAAATACACCATAAGAGAATACCCCAAATAGGTTGTATGATAAGGTGTTTGTCATAAGGCTTGTCCTAAGAGGGGACGGAGGGGGGGTAACCTGGACTGCAGCTGTATGAGCACTCTAACATCTACATTTATGATAGGTACAAAACTGTACTATGTTCATTGTGCATACAGCTGCAGTCATTACAGATGGGAAGAATCCCAAAGCTAAGTAGGGGTGGTAGGCACTAAGTGGAACTAGGAGGAGCGAAGATGCCCTGCAAGACTACTGTGGCAAAACCTGCTCTAGATTTAGAGAATAGTGGGAGGTGATAGTGCTTGGAGAAAGTGTGCACTGAACTCCAGGTGGCTGCTTCCAAAATGTCCTTGGTAGGGACCCCCCTGAGGAAGGCTGCAGAGGTAGCTGTGGCTCTGGTGGAGTGGGATCTGATGCATGCAGGCACAGTTTTTCCATGAAATGAGTAACAAAAGCGTATGCAGTGGGCTATCCATTTTGAAATTGTCTGTTTGGAAATAGCCTTTCCTTGAGCACCTGCAGCATAGGACACACAGAGTTGCTCAGATTTCCTGAATGGCTTTGTCCTGTCCAAATAATAACGAAGTTGTCTGTGAATGTCCAAGGAATGTAGTAGTCTTTCCCTTTGTTTTGTGGATTAGGATAAAAGGTAGGTAAGTGGATAGTCTGATTCAAAGCTACACTGGATACTACCTTTGGCATAAAGGTAGGGTTGGTTCGTAAGGAAACTCTGTCCTGATGGAAAATGATGAATGGTTGCACAGCCATGAGGGCCTGTAGCTCCGAAACCCTGCGTGCTGAGGTGATAGCCAGAAGAAAGGCTGTTTTCCATGACAAGTATTGTAGTTCTGTTGAAGAAGCTGGCTCGAAGGGAGGAAGTGTCAGCTTTTCCAATACGAAGTTGAGGTCCCAAGCAGGGACTGGTGGTTTCCTTGGGGGGTTTATGTTATTTGCCCCTCTGAGGAAATGCCTTAAGAGAGGATGAGAGAATAAAGGAGGATCTGTGTTGTATTGTGCAGAAATGGCTGAAGCGTGGATTTTGATGGAGGAGAAGGAAAGTCCATTGTTTAGCATCTCAGCTGGGTACCGTAAAACTTGAGGTATATTTATTACCCAAGGATTCTGGCCCTTTTATTGATTCCAGGCACAAAATCGTTTCCATTTGGCGGAGTAGGCTTTTCTAGTAGAAGGTCTTCTGGCCTCCAAGATGACATCCTGCACCTCCTTGGAGAGGAGAATCTGTTGGGAAATCAAGGAATTCTCCATGCAGCTTGATTTAGGGTTTTGAGCTGGCTGTGAAGGGTTTTGTAGTTGTGCTGGGACAACAGAAGAGGGACTAGAGGTAGGATCCATGGTGGTGAATGTGTCAGGCTCTTCAGGAGCGGATACCAGTGTTGTCTTGGCCAGTCTGGAGCAATGAGAATAATTTTCAGCCTCTCTGCTCTGGCTTTTAATAGAACTTTGGGCAGCAGAGGAAGAGGCGGGAAGGCATAGACTGTCAACATTGTCCAATTGAAGGAAAGTGCGTCCACTTTCCAGGCCTGTGGATGATAGGTCCTTGAACAAAATTTTTTCAACTGGCAATTTCTGTGGGTAGCGAAAAGATCCATGTCTGGCTGTCCCCATGCCTGAGCCATCTTTGTGTAAACTTGAGGATGCAACTTCCATACGTGTGGATCTGTCATATTTCTACTAAGGTTGTCTGCCAGTGTGTTTTCTTTCCCTGGCAGGAATTGTGCCTGTAGTTGAATTTGCAATTCCAGTGCTGTGTTCCATAGGGACATGTCTTGTCTGCACAGGGGGTATGAATGAGTTCTCCCCTGTTTGTTTATGTACCATATCACAGTGGTGTTGTCTGTCCTTATCAATAGCTGGCCTGGATGCAGTAGGCCTTTGAAGATCATAATAGCATTTTGAACGGCTAGCATTTCCTTTTGGTTGATGTGTAGGTGCTTCTCTTTTGGGTCCATTTTCCCTGAATGCACTGATCTGTCATGTGTGCTCCCCAGGCGTAGTCTGAGGCGTCTGTTGTGATGATTTGAGTTGCTTGAGGTACACAGAAAGGAAGACCTGTGTTTCTTTGGCAAGATTGAGCCCACCACAAAAATTCCTTTTAAAGGCATGGAATGAGTGGTATAATTGCTTCCAAGCTGTGGCTGTGTTGAGACCATAAGTTTTTTAGGTACCATTGAAGTTTCCTCATATGCAGCTTTGCACATGGGATTAGTAGGGTGCAAGATGCCATGAATCCCAGACCCTGCAGGACTTTCCTTGCAGTTAGCCTGGTGAAAGTTGCCATTTTTCTGAAGTATTGAGACAGTTGCCCTTGTTTGTCTGGCGTGAGGTAGGCCATCTGGGTGGCTGTATTCAAGCTGGCACCCAGGAAAATTATTTGCTGAGAGGGTATTAGTTTTGATTTCTTTTTGATGACTGTGTATCCCAGGAAGTTCAACAGTTTTATTACAAACGCCAGGTGCTGCAGTAGTATGTCCTTGCTGTCCGCTTGGATCAGGCAGTCGTCCAGATATGGGTAGATTTGTATCCCTTGTAGTCTGCAGAAGGCGATGACTAATGCCAGGCATTTCGTAAACACTCTGGATGCAGTAGATAAGCCAAAGGGCAATGCAGAGAATTGGTAATGGGTTGAACCTGCAAGAAATCTGAGGTATCTTCTGCAATCTTGTCTGACAGGGACATGCAGGTATGCCTCCTTGAGGTCCAATGTTACCAGCCAAGACTCCTTGCCCAGCATGGGAAGAAGCTGCTGTAATGTGAGCATCTTGAATTTTGGCACCTGTTGATATGTGTTTAAGATGCATAGGTCTAAGATAGGTCTCCAATCTTTGTCTTTCCTTGGTACCAGGTATAGTCTGGAATAAAACCCTTGACCTTGTTCTTTTGCAGGTACCTCTTGAATCGCTTTCATGTCCATGAGAGCTGAAATTTGTTTTTGTGCCTCTGCCCTTTGATTTTGTGGCAGATTTGGCATGCCTCTCATTTTTGGAAGGGTGTGAAAGTGGAACCTGTAGCCTCTGTCTATAATGTCCAGAATCCATTTGTCTTTTGTAACAATATGCCAATTTTTTGAGAATAATGCCAGTTTTCCGCCCAAAGGTGCTGCCATTAAAGCTTTGCTTGGCAGGTGTAGGGGGAAGTCATTGTGTCTGTTTTCTAAAAGACTGTGATCTATCTTCTCCACCTCTTGGGGTTTGTGCTTGCCACCGTCTGGCTCTGAAAGATCCTTGAGGTTGCCCTCTACCCCTTGGGTGTCTGTATTTGCCCCTTTGAGGTCTGTCCGTGGCTGGAAAGGACCAATTTTTTGAAGGCCAATTTCTGCTGAAACGTGGAGGTTGTACCTGCAGGAAATCTTTCACTGTTTGCATTGATTTCGCTTTTTCCTCCATTTTCTTTAGTACCTCCTCAGCTTTAACACCAAACAATACATCTTTTTGAAGAGGTGCATCTAATAATTTAGCTTTGACATGATCTGGTAAGGTTTGCTCTTTGAGCCAAGCATGCCTATGTATAACAGACCCCATAACAGCAGCTCTACATGAGGCCTCTAAAGCATCAAAACCACACTGCAAGGTATGTTTACCCACTTGCTCTGCACCATGCAACAAATCCTGCAACTCTTTTAAATCTGGTTGTTCTGGTTGTGTCATCTTGCTTTTCAGCTGAGATATCAAAAACTGTTGATACTTTAACATATGGAACTGACAGTTTAATGCCCTCATGGTTAAAGTGGCCGAGGTGTACACCTTTTTCCCCCCACCTTTCTAAAGCTCTCGAATCTCTCTCAGAAGGTAATGGGTTTTTAGCAGTAGAGGCCTTAATTCCCTTGGGACCCTGTGAAATAGTTTCTGGGTCAGCAGTATGGCTTTTATATAGGAACTGGTGAGAATCAGGAACCCGGTAATACCCGTCTGGTTTAACAGGAGCTGGAAGCAAAGAATCTGGATTAAGGCTGGCTTCTGTGTACACATCATCCAATATATCTAAAACAGGAGGGATAGCCAGGGGCCTATGCTGGGGGAGCAGAATAAATTCCCTGAGCCTTTTCTTGGAATCTGAGTAATCTTGGCCTTCCCAGTGAAAGTGTTCCCTCAATGTATGCAGGGTTTCCCCAAAAGAGTAGTCCTCAGGGGGGGAGACCGAGGGAATAGACTCCTCTGCATCAGAGTCTTCAAATGGAGAATAGACATAATCCTGGTCCTCAGACAGTTCTGAGTTAATAGAAGCTTGATCTGAGGAAGGGTAGTCTTCCTCTAATCTGGGCCTTTTGTCAGAGGGGGGGTTGAGAACCCCCTGATAAGAGGAATCAAATCCTCAGCCATTTTAAGCATCTGCTTTTTAGGCATGGGGCCTTGAGAGGGGGTCTGAGGACCCTGTTTTTTTGGTTTTCATGGCTGCTTTAGATTTAGTGAAGGCTTTAATAGAGAAGGAGGAAGGCCTGAAGACACCTTGAGAAATGGTGGGCCTGTCTAAATTCAGAGTTTCCCCGCCAAGAGTGGCGTCGGTATCTGCAGTAGGAATGGGGACCGAGGAGCCTGCGACCTCGGGTACTGAAGACACTGATAAAGTAGTGTCATCGGTACTCAGGGGCTGCGTATGTGCCTCGCTGAGTACTGGAGAACCGGTAGTCGGCCTTAGCGTGGTCTCAGTAGACGAGGCGGACCTTGTATGTTGGTCCTTATCTTTGCGTCTTTTGCTCAAAACTGGAGTCGGAGTATCCGACGACATAATATAATTAAATTTTTTGCCAAAATAGTGAAGGGCGAACTCTGCCCGGCACTTAATAGTGCGCTTGTTGAATCTAGCACAAAAACGGCAGGCTGAGACGTCGTGGTCTGGGCCTAAGCAAGGTATACAGAAAGAGTGGAAATCCCTATGCGGTATTTGCTTCCCACATGAAATGCAATTATTAACTTTGTCTGACATCGGTCTGAGGCAAGAAAAGTTTCCCCAACGGGGTACTTAGCTTTCAAGAAGACTTTGGCTGAAATACTTTCGTAAATCTCAGGAGCTGGCCGACCGGCACTTGCGAACTGCTTCTGCTTCGGGCACTGCGCGGCAAGAAAGACTGGAGAAAATGGCGTCGGCTGCCTCTTTTATACCCCTGCCACACTGACATCAGGGAAGAAGCGACGACAACCGACGCCAGACCTAGACTTTGGAATTCGACCGACCGAGGACCCGCCTGACGGCAGAATAACCCATCTGTAATGACTGCAGCTGTATGCACGATGAACATCAGGGAAAGCAGTGCTCTATTTGGGTCCTTGCCTTGCCTCTATTAAGGCACCAAAGGAAGAATCTTTTCAATTTAGCTAGGTATGACTGTTGTATTAGGTTTCCTAGACTCCCATGTAATGTACAGTACATCCTCTGAAAATATGCCTAAATGATGAGTGCTAAATTATCTAGGCTGTCAAATTTAAAGTCCTCAGACTGGAGTAAATTAGGGACCCATTGTTCCACGTTAAGAGGTTGACACAATGAATTAGAAGGACCAATTCTGACTTCACTGAACTCAGCAGAAGGGACAGCCCAATGATACCTAATCCAGAATCGAGCCACTATACGCATTTTTGGTTTGCACTCCTTTTCCTCCTGCAATATCATGGGAAATTAAGAGTATAAGAGGAAAAGCGTAAAGAAACGAACTGCCCTTAATATGAAGAAAGAATATGTCACCTAGGCCCAATTTTTAGTATTCTGCTGCAAAACTTCCTTTGTCACCTGCTCTCCGGAGAAGTAAAAAGGTCTACTTATTGCACACCCCACCTTTGGAACAAGTCCAGAAATAAGTTCCTGTTCAGCATGCATTTGTGATGATCTGCATCTGTTCTGCTCAGATCTGTCACGGAATTCTTCTGAGGTGGGCTGTATAATGCATTGTCAGGTATGACACCCGGGCTAGATGTCAGGATGCACTACATAACAGTGGCACTAGAAGTGCAAGGTTGCTTGCTGCGCAGTAAGTTTGAAGGCCGTGATGCCTAAAATGACTCTTTTCTTTCAGGTTGATCATTTTCCCCTAAAAATCCTGTCTCAAGTTCCCGGTTATCCTGAGGTCGACTATATATGCTTCCCAGGTTGTGCCAGTGGAGACTGTAGTAAAGGTTAGGTACTCAGGGCTAGCTTGAAGGGTACCCCAGAACTCAATTTTTAAGGAACTCAATTTATCTAGAAGAGCTTTACAGACCAATGCAAGTATTGGGCATGCTGGGATAGTCCGTTCCTCAATTTTTATTTCAACTTTCTCATGTACAACCTCACCACAGTTAACAAAAGGATGCAGGAGGCAATGCAATCCAATCACCTCAGGAATCCCCTGATGTGATTCGATTTTACTAGATGATTGTTTTGTGGTACTAGGACAGAAAGAGGGGGAGAAAGACCCTTTAGCTCTGTGTCTACCAATGCACCTAAAAACATTACTTGTCTTATATGCAGGACGTGTGACTTTAGGAGATTGAGAGACAGACCCAAGAAATGAAAACATGACAGGGCAAACTAGAATTTTCTGAATTTCCCCTAAGGAGGCTGCTTGGATGGGGCAGTCTTCCAGGTATGGATGGATAGCGATGCCCTTACCTCTGCTATAAGCAATTACTAGAGCCTGACACTATAAACATCCCGAGTGCAGTGCACAACTCAATGAGGAAGAAGTTAAACTGATTATGGAAAGACCCTATTTGGAACCGGAGAAATCTTCTGTCCACTCTGACTATCGGTATACAGAGGTATGCATCGTGCATCCTTTGGAACCAGCATGGCCAGATAGGCTTGCAGAAGTACATGAAGTAGAAGGCTTTTAAGTTTAGAATCTTACATTTTGGAAGTTTTAGAAACTTATTTAACATTTATTTTATTTGCTTCTACCAGGAAAAAATACCTGGGTGGAAAAGTACAGTTGTGTACACTTACCATAAATGTAGATGTTCGAGTGTATTCACTGTTGCAGTCATTACATTTGGGTAATCTGCTGGCAGGTTGCCCTCAGTCGGCCTGAATTCCAAAGTCTTGGGTCCTGCATCAGTTGCTGTCTCCTCTTCCATGACGTCAGGTCGTCAGGGGTATAAAACATACAGCCGACACCATTTTCTTTAGTTTTTCTTGCCCCCGATGTGAGGTGCCCCCAACAGGTAGCAATATTATATATATATATATATATATATATATATATATATATATATATACATCTACATTTATGGTAAGTGTACACAACTGTAATATGTTCTTCATGTTTCAGTGTTGCTGTCATTACATTTGGGTAGAATCCCAAAGCTATGATTGGGAGGCTGGAGCTAAACAGCATTAGGTGCGGCTATAAGGCCCTGCAGAACTGCGGTGTCAAAGCCTGCCCTGGACTTAGAGCAGACAGGCAAATGGTAATGCTTTGTAAAGGTGTGAACAGAACTCCAAGTAGCAGCCTCTAGAATATCTTTGGTTGGTACTCCTCTGAGAAAGGCTGCTGAAGTAGCTGCAGCTCTGGTGGAATGAGACCTAATGCCCTTGGGCACGGGTTTACCATGGTGTAAGTAGCAGAAACGGATGCAGTGGCTTATCCACTTTGAAATTGTCTGCTTTGAGATAGCCTTTCCTTCTGATCTTGCAGCATATGACACTAGTAATTGCTCAATATTTCTTAGAGCTTTTGTCCTGCTCAAGTAGAATCTTAGCTGTCTGTGTACGTCCAAGGAATGCAGAATTCTCTTCCCTTTGTTCTGCGGATTTAGATAAAAAGTTGGCAGATGAATTGTTTGGTTAAGAGCCACACTGGAAACCACCTTTGGCATAAAAGTAGGATTTGTCCTCAGAGACACCCTGTCTGGGTAAAATATGACAAAAGGCTCTACAGCCATGAGGGCCTGTAGCTCTGACACTCTTCTTACCAAAGTAATTGCTAGTAGCAGAGCTGTCTTCCATGATAAGAACTTTATTTCAGCGGTAGCAGCTGGCTCAACTGGAGGCAGGGTGAGCCTTTCCAACACATAATTGAGGTCCCATGCAGGTAATGGTGATGATCTAGGAAGCCTTAGGTTTTTTAGTAAAGGATGAGAAAAGATTGGTGGCTCTGTATTTTAATGAGCCGAAATGGCAGAGGCATGGATTTTGATTGATGAGAAAGATAGGCCTTTGTCAAGCATCTCAGTTAAGTATTGTAATATCGGAGGAATATGTGGTTCTGCTGTATCAGTCCCTTGTGCTTGATTCCAAGCACAGAATCTCTTCCATTTGGCAGCATAAGATTTTCTAGTTCTAGGCATTCTGGCTTCCAATATGACATCCATCACAGCTTTACTGAGAGTTGTCATTCGTATGATCACATGATTAGCCATGCTGCCAGGTTCGGAGTCTGTAGTTGATTGTGCAGGATCTGATTGTTTTGCTGGGACAGTAGTTGTGGTCTTTGAGGCAAGGTCCAAGCTTGGTTTTGAGACAAGTTCCTTAGGCTTGGGTACCAGTACTGGCAGGGCCAGTCCAGGGCAATTAATATCATCTTTGACTTCTCTTGCCTGACTTTTAGGAGGACATTGGGTAGAAGAGGCAAAGGAGGGAAGGCGTAAACTGACAGGTTTTTCCAACTTTAGGATAGGGCGTCCATTTTCCATACTTGTCTATGATAAGTCCTTGTGCAGAATCTTTTCAATTGGTAATTTTGAGGACAGGCAAATAGATCTATGTCTGGGCTTCCCCATTTCTCTGTTATCATGCTGAACACTTGTGGATTTAGTTTCCACTCGTGAGGATCCATAGGGTTTCTGCTTAAATTGCCTGCCAGAGTGTTATGTTTTCCTGGCAGAAATTGAGCTTGCAGATTTATTTGATAAGTCAAAGCTGTGTTCCACAGTGCCATGGCTAATCTGCAAAGGGGGTATGAGTGTGTGCCCCCATGCTTGTTTATATACCACATGACCGTGGTGTTGTCTGTCTTTATCAGTAGTTGCCCTGGATGAACTAAGTCCTTGAAAGCTGTTAGGGCATTTTGAACAGCTAGCATCTCTTTCTGGTTGATATACAGATGCATTTGATTTGGTGTCCATATGCCCTGAATGCATCTTCCTGCCATGTGGGCCCCCCAGGCATAATATGATGCGTCTGTTAAGGTTTGGCTGGCAGGGGGTAGAGTGAAGGGCCGTCCCATGTTTTGGTGACAGGCCTTTGCCCACCATAGAAACTCCTGCTGCAGGCAGAGGATGAGAGGAATCATTGTTTTCCAGACTGTGTGAATGTTGACTCCATAAACTTTTTAGGTACCATTGCAGTTTCCTCATATGCAGTCTTGCATATGGAATTAGTAGGATGCCATGAAGCCCACAGCCTGCAGAATTTGTCTTGCAGAAGATTGGGATTTTGTTGCCATCAGTTTGAAGTAAGTAGTCAGTTGCCTTTGTTTGTCTGGCGTGAGGTAAACCATCTGGGCAGCTGTATGCAAGCTTGCACCCAGGAATGTTATCTTTTGAGAGGGTACCAGTTGTGATTTCTTTTCGTTTAATGTGTACCCTAGGCATGCTAGAAGCCTTTTCACAAACGCCAGGTGTCGTAGAAGAGTGTCTTTGTTCTCTGCTTGAATGAGGCAGTCATCCAAGTAAGGATATATCTGAATACTTCTTTGTCTTCAAAATGCAATTACCGGTGCCAGGCACTTTGTAAAGACCCTGGGCGCAGTAGATAAGACAAAGGGCAGTGCAAAGAATTAGTAATGCATTAAGCCAGCCTTAAATTTGAGGTATCTTCTGCACGACTGTCTTATTGGGACATGCAGGTATGCCTCTTAAGTCTAAAGTCACCAGCCAAGCATTCTTGCCCAGCATGGGCAGAAGCTGTTGCAAGGTGAGCATTTTGAATTTTGGAATGTTCAAGTATGTGCTCAAAATCGATAAATCTAGTATTGGCTGCCAGGCCTTGTCCTTTCTGGGTACCAAGAACAGTCTTGAGTAAAAACCTTGTCCTTTTTCCTGTTCTGGTACTGTCTGAATAGCCCCCATATCCATGAGGGACGTAACCTGTTTCTGTGCCTCTGTCCATTGTTTTTTTGGCAGGTCTGGCCAGCCTTTTGTCATTGGCAGAGTATGGAAATGTAATCTGTATCCCTGTGATACGATGTTCAGTACCCATTTGTCCCGGGTTATTAATTGCCAATTTTGAGAAAAAGTGCTAATTTCCCACCTATGGGTGCTGCCAACAGATTAAGTGCTTGGTGTAGGCAGAGGGAAGTCATTGGGATTGCTTTCTGCAGGTTTGCACTTTTTCTCCGCCAGATTCGGAGGTGGATGCGCCCCATTGTTTTGACCTGTTTGAGTCTTGGATATGGTACCTGGAACCCTTAGGGTGTCTGGATTTGCCCCTTTGAGCTCTGTCTGACACAGGAAAGGACCAATTTTTGTACACCAGTGTCTGCTGAATCTAGGTGGCTGCATTTGCAAGAAATCTTTAACCGTTTGCATAGACTTAGCTTTGTCTTCCATTTTCATTAAAACCTCTTCTGCCTTAATACCAAACAGAGAATCATGCTGTGAAGGTGCATCTAGCAATTTAGCTTTAACATGATTAGGCAAATTTTGTTTCTTTAACCAGGCATGCCTCCTAATCACAGATCCTGTAACTGTGGCCCTGCAGGAGGCCTCTAAAGAATCAAAATCACATTGCAAAGTATGCTTTCCAACTTGTTCAGCTGCATGCAATAATTCCTGCAATTCCTTATTTTCTGCACATTCTGAAATCAACATAATTTTCTGTTTCAGCAATCCCATAACATGTTGGTATTTAAGCATATGAAATTGACAGTTTAAGGCCCTAATTGCCAAGGTTGCAGATGTTTAAACCTTTTTTTCCCCATCTGTCCAGCGCCCTAGAATCTCTGTTGGAGGGGGTACGGTTTTTTGCTGTTGAGGCCTTAACTCCCTTTGGACCCTGAGA
Organism: Protopterus annectens; assembly: GCF_019279795.1. Lineage (NCBI taxonomy): Eukaryota > Metazoa > Chordata > Ceratodontiformes > Protopteridae > Protopterus > Protopterus annectens. The sequence goes on along the minus strand of NC_056738.1, from coordinate 487,651,443 downwards.
AATAGCTTCAGGATCAGCAGCAGGGTTTCTAAATAAAAATGTATGAGAGTCAGGGACCCTGTAATACCTGTGAGGCTTACTGGGAGGAGGAGGTAAAAAGTCAGGGATCATCCACAATGTCTAACACATGGGGAATGGCTAAAGGCTTGTGCTGAGGGAGGAGGAGGAAATCCCTGAGCCTCGTTTTTGATTCTGAGAAGTCTTGACTCTCCCAGTGAAAATGCTCTCTCAAAGTATGCAAGGTTTCTCCAAATGAATAATCCTCAGGAGGAGATGCAGATAGAATACACTCCTCAGCATCAGAATCCTTATAGGGAGGTAAAGATAATTCCTGATCAGAAGAGGAATCAGAAGAAATAGAAACCTGATGTGAAGATTCATAGTCAGTGTCTTGCCTAGGTCTCTTATCTGGAGGGGGATGGGTACCCCTGATCAAGGTAATAAGGTCTTCAGCCATTTTGATCATCTGTTTCTTAGGCATAGAGGCCTGTGCATGTGGCTCAGGCATCGTTTTTTTAGTTTTTCAAGGTGTCTTTACCTTTGGTTTTGCAGCTTTCGTCGGTTTAATATAAAAATGTTGAGGTCTGAATACACCCTCAGAAGCTGGTGCCTGCTCAGCGGCTCCGGACCCATCCAAGGGGGATACATCCGTTGGTCCAATACCCTGAGTATCTTGCGGCATGCCAGACTCCACATGGGTGTCAGTAGAATCCTGCAACTCAAAGGTAGTGGGTATCAGGGGCTGCAAAAGCGCCTCATTGAGTACCGACGAACTGGTGACTGGCTTAGGAGAAGCTTCGTCGTTGGTTTTGGATCTCGACTTCCTTTCTCTGTCCTTTTCTTTGTGTTTTTTATGTACTCCGGTAGTCGGACTGCTATCAGACAACATCTCTGGGTAGTTAAATCTGTTTCCAAAATACTTAGATGCAAAAGTATACAGACGCTTAATAGTGCATTGGTTAAATCTAGCACAAAACCAACAGCCAGGCACATTGTGATCAGGGCCTAGGCAAGGACTACAGTATAAATGGAAATCCTTATGAGGTATTTGCTTCCCACAAGTAATACAATTATTAACTTTTTGTGACATCAGTAAAAACCAAGAAAAAAGTTTCCCCAACGGGGTACTTAGCTTTACTGAAGACTTCAGTTCTGAAACTCAAAACGTGAATATTTCAGTAGTCGGCCGATCGGCACTTGCGAAATGCATCTGCTTCGGGCACCGCGCAGCAAGAAAGACAAAAGAAAATGGCGTCGGCTGCATGTTTTATACTGCTGACAACCTGGCGTCATGGAAGAGGAGACAGCAACTGATGCAGGACCCAAGACATTAGAATTCAGGCCGACTGAGGGCAACCTGCCAGCAGATTACCCAAATGTAATGACTGCAACAGTGAAACACGAAGTACAGTTTTGTACCTACCATAAATGTAGATGTTTGAGTGTGCACCCTGTTGCAGTCATCACACTTGGGTTATCCTTTCGTCAGGCGGTCCCGCAGTCGGCTGGAATTCCAAAGTCTTGGTCCGGCGTCGGTTGCGGTCGCTTCTTCCCGGACGTCAGTGCGCCAGGGGTATACATAATGCAACTGACGCCATTTTCTTCAGTTTTTCTTGCCCCAGATGTCAGGTGCCCCCAAAAAGGTGGTCAGTAATTAGTACCAAATTGAGTAAACTTGCACAAACACAAAATCCCTTCAGCTATAAACAAATACATCAGGAAGGTATTGAGGAGATTTAGCCAGTAGGTCAGAGGGGATGGAGGGAGGGTAACCTGGACTGCAGCAGGGTGTACACTCAAACATCTACATTTATGGTAGGTACAAAACTGCACTATGTTCGTGTTACCCTGCTGCAGTCAACACACTTGGGTTGAATCCCAAAGCTAAGGATTGGGTGGAGGTATCATAGAGGGTTAGAGGAGGCTAGAAGGCCCTGCAGAACTGCAGTGGCGAAGCCCGCCCTGGTCTTAGAGTAAAGTGGTAAGTGATAGTGTTTGGTAAAGGTGTGTACGGAACTCCAAGTTGCAGCTTCCAAAATCTCCTTGGTTGGAACCCCCCTGAGAAAGGCTGTAGAAGTAGCTGTTGCCCTGGTAGAGTGGGGCCTAATGGTAGCAGGAACCGGTTTTCCCTGATGGGTATAGCAAAAACGTATGCAATGACCTATCCATTTGGAAATGGTTTGCTTTGATATAGCCTTCCTTTGAGAAGCTGTAGCACAGGATACAAAGAGCTGGTCAGATTTTCTGAAAGGCTTAGTTTTGTCCAAGTAGTAACGAAGTTGCCTGTGAATGTCCAAGGAATGCAGGGGTCTCTCACCTTTGTTCTGTGGATTTGGGAAGAAGGTGGGTAAGTGGATGGTTTGATTTGAAGCCACACTGGAAACCACCTTAGGCATAAAGGAAGGATTAGTTCGTAGAGAAACTCTGTCTTGATGAAAAATGAGGAAAGGTTCCACTGCCATTAGTGCCTGTAGCTCTGACACTCTTCTAGCTGAAGTTATTGCCTGCAGCAAGGCAGTCTTCCATGATAGGAACTGAAGATCTGCAGAGAAAGCTGGTTCAAAGGGAGGTAGCGTTAGTTTTTCCAGAATAAAATTGAGGTCCCATGTTGGTGTAGGTGCTCTCCTGGGTGGTCTAATGTTTTTTGCCCCTCTGAAGAACTGCCTTAGAAGTGGATGCGAAAATAAGGGTGGATCCGTGTTGTAGTGGGCCGAATTAGCTGAAGCATGGATTTTAATGGAGGAGAAGGAAAGCCCTTTGTGCAACATCTCAGTTAAATACTGTTGAATGTGAGGCTGAATTGTGTCTTGGCCTTTAGCTTGGTTCCAGGCACAAAACCTTTTCCATTTGTCCGAATAAGCCTTCCTGGTGCTTGGCCTCCTAGCTTCCAGAATAACATCCATAACTGCTTGGGAAAGAGGAGCTGGCTGGATGCCTAGTTGATTTGCCATGCAGCCAGATTTAAGGTTTTGAGCTGGCTGTGAAGAATCTGATTGTTTTGTTGTGTGAGTAAATGGGAAATTTGTGGTAATATCCATGGTGGGCTGTGGGCCATATTCCTCAATAGCGGGTACCAGTGCTGGCGTGGCCAGTCTGGGGCTATGAGAATCAGTCGTGGTCTCTCCTTTTTGACTTTCAGAAGTACCTTTGTGAGGAGAGGCAATGGAGGGAAGGCATATACTGTCAGGTTTTTCCAACTGAAAGAGAGTGCATCCACTTTCCAAGCTTGATGGTGAAGTGCCCTTGTACAAAATTTTGTTAGTTGATAGTTTTGAGGGCCTATGTCTGGAAGGCCCCATTTTTGAGTTATCATTGTAAATACTTGTGGATCTAGTTTCCACTCATGGGGATCCATGATGTTTCTGCTGAGGTCGTCTGCCAGTGTATTCTTCTGTCCCTGCAGGAATTGAGCTTGTAACTGAACTTGGTAAGCCAGAGCTGTGTTCCATAAGGTCAATGCTTGCCTGCACAGAGGGTAGGAGTGAGTACCCCCTTCTTTGTTTATGTACCACATTAGTGTGGTGTTGTCCGTCTTTGTCAGTTGTCCTGGATGTAATAGATCCTTGAAGGCTGTCAGAGCTTTATGTACAGCTAGCATCTCTTTTTGATTGATGTGCAGATTCCTTCGATCTGCAGTCCATACGCCTTGAACGCACTGTCCTGCCATGTGAGCCCCCCAGGCGTAATCTGATGCATCTGTTGTGATAGTTTGCCTGGCTGGGGGCAAGGTGAAAGGCTGACCCTTGTTGAGGTGACATGCCTGTGACCACCATAGAAACTCCTGTTGTAGGCAGGGGATGAGAGATATCATTGTGTCCAAGCTGTGGCTGTGTTGAGACCATACGCTTTTTAGGTACCACTGTAATTTCCTCATATGCAGCTTTGCAAATGGTATTAGTAGTATGCAAGATGCCATGAAGCCCAAGGCCTGCAAAATTTTTCTTGCAGTTAATTGGGCCTTTGTTGCCATTTTTTTGAAATATTGAGTCAGTTGTTGTTTGTCTGGCGTCAGATAAGCCTTCTGGGCCGTTGTATTCAAGCTGGCACCCAGGAATGTCATATTTTGTGAGGGGACTAGTTTTGATTTCTTTTCATTTACTGTGTACCCCAGGCAATTTAGTAGAGGTTTCACAAAAGCCAGATGATGTAATAGAATGTCCTTGCTTTCTGCTTGGATGAGGCAGTCGTCCAGGTATGGGTATATTTGAATTCCTCTTTGTCTGCAGTATGCAATTACTGGTGCCAGGCATTTTGTAAAGACTCTGGGCGCAGTAGATAAGCCAAAGGGCAGTGCAGAGAATTGGTAATGGGTTGAACCTGCAATGAAATGGAGGTATCTTCTGCAACTTTGTCTGATAGGGACATGCAGGTATGCCTCCTTGAGGTCCAACGTTACTAGCCATGCTTCCTTGCCCAACATGGGAAGTAGCTGCTGTAGTGTTAGCATCTTGAATTTGGGTACGTGTAAGTGTTTAGAATTGAAAGGTCCAGAATTGGTCTCCAGGCATTGTCCTTTCTGGGCACTAGAAAGAGTCTTGAGTAAAATCCTTAACCTTGCTCTCGAGTAGGTACCAGTTGAATGGCTCATGTCCATGAGAGCTGTAATTTGTTTTTGTGCCTCTGCCCATTGATTTTGTGGCAGGTTTGGCATTCCTCTTTTCATTGGCAAGGTGTGAAAGTAGAATCTGTATCCTCGTAAAATTATGTCTAGGACCCATTTGTCCTTTGTGACAATGTGCCAGTTGTCTGAAAAAAGTGCGAGTTTTCCTCCCAAGGGGGCTGCCAAGAGAGTGTTGCTTGGCCAGATGAGGTGCAAGTCACTGAGTTTGCCTTCTGGTAGATTGGGACCTGTCTTCTCCTCCCTTCTGTGTTGTAGTGCCCCATTGGCGAGGTTTGTACTGGGCTTGTGGTTGTTCTCTGCCCCTTGGGCATCTGTATTTATCCCTCTGTGGTCTGTCAGTAGCTGGAAAGGACCAATTTTTTGTTGGCCAGTTTCTGCTGAAGTGAGGGGGCTGTACCTGTAGGAAATCTTTGACCGTCTGCATAGATTTTGCCTTATCTTCCATTTTCTTTAAGACTTCTTCTGCTTTAACTCCAAAAAGAACATCCTGCTGTAAGGGAGCATCTAGAAATTTTGCTTTAACATGATCAGGTAGAGTTTGTTCCTTTAACTAAGCATGCCTACGTATAACAGACCCAGTGACAGCTGCTCTGCAGGAGGCCTCCAAAGAATCAAACCCACATTGTAAGGTATGTGTGCCCACCTGTTCAGTGGCATGCAACAGATCCTGCATTTCTTTCAATTCAGATTGTTGAGGGAGAGTGGTCATTCTTTGCTTTAACTGAGAGATTAGAAATTGTTGATACTTAAGCATGTGAAATTGGCAATTTAGTGCCCTCATAGCTAGAGTGGCTGAGGTGTAAACCTTTTCCCCCACCTGTCTAGTGCTCTGGAATCCCTCTCAGAAGGTACAGGATTTTTAGCCATAGAAGCCTTAGCCCCCTTGGGACCCTGAGAGATTGTCTCTGGGTCAGCAACAGGACTTTTGTAAAGAAATTTGTGGGAATCAGGCACTCTATAATATCTGTCAGGCTTAGCCGGAGCAGAAGGTAGAGAATCAGGGTTAAAACTGGATTCTAAGTAAACATCATCCACAATGTCTAAAACTGGTGGGATGGCAAGTGGTCTGTGTTGGGGGAGTATAAGAAACTCTCTGAGCCTCTTCTTCGAGTCAGAGTAGTCCTGACCTTCCCAGTGAAAATGTTCCCTCATAGTGTGTAAAGTTTCCCCAAAGGAGTAGTCTTCAGGAGGAGAAGCTGAGGGAATGGAATCCGCAGCATCAGAATCTTCATAAGGGTGGAGGAGTAATCTTGGTCCTCAGAGGAGTCTGAAGAAATGGACACTTGTTCAGAGGATGTATAATCTTCCTCTTGTCTAGGCCTTTTGTCAGGAGGGGGCTGGGAACCCCTGATTAAAGTGATCAAATCTTCAGCCATTTTGAGCATCTGTTTCTTAGGCATGGGGCCTTGAACAGGGGACTGAAGTGCAGTCTTTTTAGATTTAATAGGAGTCTTCATCTTAGGATACGTTTTAATGGTGAGCGTCGTCGGTCTGACAACGCCTTCAGAAACCGATGGCATTTCTGCAGCACCGACATCTTTTTCAGCAATGTCGTCGGTAGAGCCTGAACTAAATGGCTGCGTTGGCCTGTTACATTCCGCCAAAATTTCCGAAGCTGTCTCGGGTTCCAGATCTGCAGTAGTCAAGGGCTGCTTCAGAGCCTCACTGAGACCCTCTTGGTATAGGACTAGTGGCTAACACCTCCTCATACAACCTATTTTGGGTTATCCTCTTATGGTGTATTTGCTTGCAACTACTCTTTTTTGATATCATTGCATTGCTTGAATATATTTATATATATATATAATTTATCTATTGCCTTCCTTTGGGGGCACCTGACATCTGGGGCAAGAAAGACTGGAGAATATGGCGTCGGCTGTAACTTATATACCCCTGTCGCTCTGACATCAGGGAAGAAGGGACAACAACCGACGCCGGACCAAGACTTTGGAATTCGGCCGACCGAGGACCCGCCTGACGGCAGAGAACCCATATGTGATTACTGCAGCTGTATGCACGATGAACATCACAATGAACATCATCCCTTTTTCAGTGGAGACCTAAGAAAAGCTTCACATAGTAAATACAGTACTGCACTCAAGTAACAGCTCTCATGAAGTGCCCAGTACAGAACTGCGCAAGACATGCGGTATTACACCGATAGAGTTCAGAACACACAGTAGGTATGTACACATAGAATCTAGAATTTAAACAATTTCAATGTTACAAAGTGGAAACAGTAGAAGAGAGACAGGGATAACAGTATTTATGTACATGCATGAATATATGAAACAGTTTAATGTATTAAAAAAAGTGTAGAGATGTGTGGCAAGTATACAGGATTGAAATGACAAGATACTACTGGAAAACAGATACGTAATTCAGGTAATAAGAGGAGAAAGTGGGAAATGTACAGTAAGAGATGAATATTTTGCATGTATATTACAGAAAGGATTAGCCAGGGTAGAGGATGAGTACAGCTGTAAGTCACTGAGGCTTTATATATCATGTGGTTTCCCTAAAGGGTCTATGGCTGCTTAATTGCTTCACAGTATAGGGAATGGAATACCATGTCTTATTCACAACAGAGTACTACAGCGAGTCACCTGAATTGCTGCTGGATTTAGTTGGTAATAACGGGTCTATATTACAGTATCGATGAGGCATTACAGCAAATGCCTCTTCATCGACCCTAAAAGAGTAAACCACGAATTACGTGAACAGCTGAATCAGCAATTTTTTTTCCTAGGGAAAAAAATCACTGATCTGGCCAGAAACAAAATATCACTAAAAATAACTGTGCCCCCCACACCCTGCTAACTAAATATATCAACTCTGAGATTGCACTACAGTGGGGAAAGGGGCAAATTTAAGCTGATGGTCAAGCATTTTTTCCCCTAGGGAAAAAATCTCTGATTCAGCCGTCCACGTAATTCGCGATCCGCTCTTTAAGGGTCGATGAAGAGGCATTTGATGAAATGCCTCTTCGATAATATAATATAGACGTGGTAATAACTTGTCTGACGAGCAGAGAGCTCGATAAGTTGAGTTATGACTGAATGATGCTACCCAGTAAAGGAATTTTTCAGGATAGTAATCAACGTATGTATGGTCAGTAGTTGTAACAACTAGGTAGTGGAGTAATTCTGTCCAGTTTAAAGATTTCGGGGTTGAACAGTGATGAGTTCTGTAAAGCATGTTGGCTGCAAATTTGGATATTTTGTTGTAGGAATTTTCTAGCATGATTAGTTGGGTAGTTTACAGGTTAACTAACATATGAATCGCATAAAGGAAAGCTGGAAGCAGAAGGGTTAAGGCAGTGGCCTTTCTTGACATGCTCAGTCAAGTATGGTTTAATATGGTAGGGGTACCTATTTTTTGGCAGTTTTGGCAATTGCTTGCTAAATGTGGAGTTCAGTTATGAGGTTGTTGCCTGTAGCGACTCCAGAGAGTTCAAGTGTGATTTACAATCTCAATTTTGGTATGATCAGAAGAGGTGATGGCAAAGAGAGGTTTATGGACAAAGTACAGTTTAGGGGAGAAAGCATTAGTTTAGTTTTACTGGGGCTTAGGAGGAGTTGTGAATTTGTAAGTGAAGTTTTGATGGATGAAAGGGAGTCCTGGGTTTGCTGTTGTACTTCTAATAGGTTTTGTCAGTAGATTATGCTTTTCCTTGCTCTGCAGAGGTCATTAAGAAACACATTAAAGAGTAAGGGGCGAAGGACAGATCCCTGGGGTACTTCAATGAATACTGAAAGTAAGGGGGAGATGTTCATAGGCGTGTACCAGGCTAATGGCCCTGGAGCCTTTACAAGCCTAGTCCATAGGGATTACCTTGGCATCATGCCACCCAACATTAGTACCCAGTGCCTCTGTTGAGCAGACCCACTGGAGTGATCTCCGGGATTAATTTTCTATTTCCCATCCACTCATCAAGATTTCTCGAAGAGGGCCAGTGAAGTGTTCTGTTTGACATGTATGGGAAGTCTACTCCATAGCATGGGCAGTCTCTGGGTTATGAACCTGTCCGTCCAGCATTTTCTGTTGATTGTGGTAATGAGGTTGAGGTCTCTGGAGCGTGTGGTGAAGAGGGATTGGGATTTCTTTAGATGTAGCATTTCTAACAGAGCTGGGTCAGATACGGCTTTGTAAGTCAAGCAGAGAACGCCTCTAAGTAGGCGATATGAGTCAGAATAGTTGGAGTTGTTTGTCTGTCCATATAGGACAAGTGCTTAAGGCCTAGGATGCTCTTTGTGAGGTACTTTTGTGGCTCCTCCAGTTGTTGCAGGTGTCTAGTGAGGTACATGCCAAATGGGGCATTGTACTTGATGAGTGGCCTAATGAAGGAAGAGTAGAGGGAGACTGACCTGTTTCTTCCTGGACGCAAAACCCTTAGTAATGAGATGTGCCACACAGAAGGACTTTCTGACCACAGTGGCAATGTGGTGGTCAAAAGAGAGGTTGCCATCAACCCATGTTCCTAGATCTCTTAACGCCTTCTGTGTTCAGTGGACTACCATCGATGTGGCAGTGCATGGGAACTGGGTTTTTCCGGAAGGGGATGACAGCACATTTTTTGGCATTGAGCTTAAGGCCATGGTACTGACACCAATCATTGGTGTCAGTGAGGCATTTCTGTAGGATATCAGCATCACTTGGGGAGTTAATAATGGCTCCCAACTTGCAATTGTCTGTGAACTTTGTCAGCCAGTGTCACTTCTCGTGTTGGTCTGGACTTCTGAGAAGTAGATACCAAACAGGAGAGGACCCAGGACTGATCCCTGTGAGACTCAACTCATGACTGGTCGGCAGTCAGACTTGGAGTCAGCTACTTTCACAGTGTGGGTTCTATCTGTGAGCCAGTTTGCAACTCACCTAGTGATATAGGGGTTGATGTCTAGCTTAGTGAGTTTTTCTATGATTCCTGAGTGGGGAATGGTATCAAAGGCCTGATCAAAGTAGGCTGTATGAACCACCTTGCCTTCATCCATAGCTCTGGTGACTGACCCAAAGAAGTCGACCCAGTTGAGCAGGCATGATCTACCCTTCACAAAACCTAACTGTGTGGGATCCAGAGTTTGGAGATTCCCTATATGCTTGTTTATTAGGTGCATGACGATGCATTCCATAGCTCTGTATATCAGACTCGTCAGGCTAATAGGGCGATAGTTCCCTGGGTCTGTAGTTGCTCCTCCTTTGTGGTAACAGACTGCAGCAGTGCATCATTCGGTAGGGACAAAGCCTGAGGTGAGGCTGTGATTGAACAGGGCACACAGGTGAGGTACCAGTTCACTCTGTAGTTCATGTAGAACAGTCATGGATATTTGTCAGGTCCCATAGAAACTGTATTCTTGGCCTTGGACAGTGCTGTTTTTAACCTGTGCAGCAGTAACACTGGGTGCCTGGCAATCTACTGGTATTATGATTGGTCCTTGGGGGGGAGGGGTAAGATTGGCACTGAATCTGTTGGCCAGTATATTGGCAATATCTCTTGCCCCGGTATAGGTGGTGCCATTGTGCAGTTGCTCAGAGCAAATCTGGGTATTGCCATGGAGATTCTTTACTTAACTATAGAAGGCCTTGTGGTTGTCTTTACTATCTGATGCAATTCTGTTTTCATAGCTAGCTTTAGAGGATTTGATCAGAGCACTTTGTTGAAGGTGATAAGGGAGTTTTTCCAGTCTAGGGACTTCACCTTATTCCGCATCAGTTACATGCTTCTGTTGTAGAGTTTGTTTATGGCAGGGGACCACCACATTGGCTTCCTTTTTTTGGAGGAGAGCGTCTTGGTTCTATTGGATATGGCGAGACCCATGCATTTGTGTACATGTTCGTACAGTGCACTAGTGTATGATTCGGCCGTCATGCAACTATTCTCCATTTGCATGGGTGCCATGAAGTTAGCCACCTCTGTTTTTAGGAGCCCAAAATTAGCTTTGGAGAAGTTTTTCATGGTGGTTACCTTTGCGGGGGGGGGGGGGATTTCCAGGGTGATTAGTTTGTGGTCAGATGTAACCAGGGAGGAGTTGACAACTGGTGTGGAGCAATGGTTGCCCATGTTAGTAATAACCAGTTCAAGGATGTTGATACCTCTAGTTGGGGTAAGAACGACCTGGTCCAGGGCAGTGGAATTAATGAATTCCAGGAAATGTTGGGCAAGTGTATTGGTACAGGAGTAGTTTTCCCAGTTAATGGAGGGGTAGTTGAAGTCATCCAGTATTAGAGTGTTAGGTTAGACCCTAATATTCTCCAGGGTGCTTAGGAATGTGGAGTGAGTGTCTTGGGACATGGTTGGGGACCTATAACAGACTAAGACCTAAATCGCTGTCTTACCCAATGTTACCTGCAGCTGAAGTATCTCTGATGCGTTATGTTGGGCTGGAGGTGTGTGCATCTTTTATGAATAAGGAAACACCAACGCCTTTGGAGCTTCGGTCCAAGTTGTGGGGCTGAAAGATGTGGAATGAGTTAGAGTCCGGTAGTGCAGGGGGTGCTTTCGGCTGCCTTGAACCAGGTCTCTGTTACAGCACAAATGTCGATGTTCTCCATTTTAAGGAGTGCTTCGAGTGAGTGCATTTTGAGATTTAGAATTCTAGCGTTGAGCTGCATGACGCTCAGATTGCATTTGTTTGCAGCTGTTACGGTGGTAATTTGGTCTTTGGAACACCACCTAAAAAAGGCACTATAGGGGTGTGGCAAGAGCCTTGGCCAGTATTGGGAAGCCCAACGGTGACAGATGCAGGCCATCTCTGGCAAAGCATCGAGGTCTGTCAATCATGTCATCCCAGGTAGACAGATATTGGATCCCCTAAAAATGACACCAGAAACTTAGCCAATTGTTGAAATAAAGTAGTTACGTACTCACCATAATGTTCCATGTTTGTTGTCCTTGATCTCGCCTTCCTTCTTACTGTTTGGGTTCGGAGCCAATCCTCAGCTCTGACATATACTATAGCTCAAGAGCTTTTACTGGCTCAAGGCTATCCCCTATCCCAACATGCCTAGCGGTAGTTACCCAGACCTCGTTTGTGATAACCCAGCACTAGACCATACAGGTAGAAAAAAATACTCTATTTTACATACAAGAGAACACCTGCATATAAATGTGTAAGCAATCAGCAACAGTAAGAAGGGGAGGCTAGGGCTAACCAAATGGCATGGTAAAAGGAAACTCAGCCAGTGTAGCCAATAAAAGGGAATTCCTCTCTATCCTCCAGGAAGGGGGAAGGAGGGTGGGACACAAGAAGGAAGGTGAGATCAAGGACAACAAACATGGAACGTTATGGTGAGTACATAACTTCTTTATGTTATGTTGTCTGTATCTCACCTTCATTCTTGCTATTTGAGGCCTCGTCCCCAGCGCCCGATTCTTGGGTGGTTCACTGGAAAAATCTCTTCAGGACCGTGAAGCCAAAGGATGCCCTGTTCCGGAAGGCCACATCTACTTTGTAATGAGTGATAAAGGTATGAGGATTAGCCCATGCAACTGCCGCACAGATCGAATCCAAAGGCGGTCTCTGGCTTGAAAAGCAGTAGAGGTAGCAAAGGCCCTTGTTGAGTGTCCTTCAATTTTTCCTGGAAGTTTTTGCTTGCGCAAATCATAGATATATTATAGTGTCTGAAAGCCACTTAGATAAAATCACCTTTGAGACTGAACAACCTTTCTTATTGTCCACAAAGGATATGAACAATTGGTCAGATTTTCTGAAGCCCTTGGTCCTGTGTAAATAGGGTCTATATTATATGTTCGATGTTTGAAAACTTTGAACGTAAAATAATCGAATTTAAATGTTTGAAGTTTCAAACATCGAACATATAATAAAAAAAAAAAAACGGAACTTACCCCCTGCAACCCCCACACCCCCCGCTTTTAAAATAGACCAACTCCGAGACTGCACTATAGTGAGGTAAAGGGAAGCTTTTCCTTACTGCACTATAGTGCGGTCTTGGAGTTGGTATATTTAAAGAGCAGGGGGTGTGGGGAGTGAAGGGGGGCTTGCGCCCCTGCCTACAGCCGTTAGTTTTGGGGTTTTATTTTTTTTTATGTATGTTCGAAGTGTTATAACTTTGAACATTTAAATTCTATATTTTAATGTTCGAAGTTATAAAACTTCAAACATATGATATAGACCCGTGTAAACAGAAACGTAACTGTCTATGAAAATCCAATTGATTGAGCTTATACTCTGCCTTGTTGCCATGATTGGGGAAGAAAACAGGAAGCTCTATGGATTGATTCAAACTGTAGTCAGAACACACCTTGGGTAAGAAAGAGGGGTTGGTTCTGAGAGAAACCCTATCTTTGTGGAAAATAAAATACGGGGGACGAATAGATAAGACCTGTAATTCTGAGACCCTTCCAGCTGAGGTAATGGCAATCAAGAAAAGGGTCTTCCAAGTCAGAAATTTCAGTGGACAAGAAGCAGATGGTTCAAAGGGGGGGGGGATCAGAGAGTCTAAAACTAAATTTAGGTCCCAATGGGGGAGAGGTTCTCTTATTGGAGGTCTTACGAGGGTAGCACATATTAGGAATGCTTTACATAGCCTACGGGACATGATGTTGGAGCCCATTTCTCCCACATGGAAATTAGAAATGGCAGCTAGCTGAACCCTGATAGTAGCTGCCGCTGCTCCTCGCTCAAAGGTTTCAGTAAGAAATTTGAGAATCTTTGAAATGGGTGCAGTAAAAGGATCAATCTTATTTTTGCCTGCCCAACAAGAGAACCTCATCCATTTTATAGCATAAAGTTTCCTTGTAGAGGGCTTACGGGAGGAAATCAAAATGTGTTGAAATGCTGGAGAAACATTTGGAAGCTGGGCTAAGACCGGAAGTGGAGAAACTAAGCTGTCAGCTTGAGAGTTTGAATGGAAGGGTGGAGAGCCCCTGACTGATGCATCAGGACATCTGGAGCTGGGTATAGGATCCAAGGCTCCCCCTGCAGATGAGGCCAAAGGACTGGGAACCATATCTGACGAGGCCAGTAAGGAGCAATGAGGATTAACTTGTAACCCAACAACTGTGCTCTCTGAAGAACCTTGGGAAATCAGGGGAAATGGTGGAAAGGTATAAAGCAGTCGTGGGGGCCAATCGTGAACAAGTGCGTCCCTGGGTGACTGTCCCGCTGGCGGGACTAGGGGAAAGTAGCTGCTGCATTTGTTGTTGAGGGGGGTGGCAAACAGATTGCAGCATGGCTGGTCCCATTTTCAAAAAATCAAGACAGCAACTTTCTGTTTCAGGGACCACTTGTGAGGCATCAGAATAGCCCAGCTGAGCTTGTCCACTGTCATATTGGATTTCCCCAGGAAGTGCATTGCAACCAGAAAGCATTGGGAAGACATCACCCATTGCCAAACTCGTAGAGCCTCTCGACACAAGGGATAAGACCTGGTTCCATCCTGATTGTTGATGTACCATACTACTGACATATTGTCTGTATGAATTGCTATAGTCCCTGAAGGTAGACAGTCTTGAAGTGCTTGCAACACCAGAAGCACTGCTCTCATCACCAGGACAATGATGTGCAAGTGATACTCATGCTCCTGCCAAGTCCCTTGAACAGTCTGTCCCAGATAATGCCCCCCCCCATCTGGGAAGTGTCTGTGGTTACTGTGGCTACAGGTTGGGGGGGTTAGAAACGGCCTGTCTATTGATACCATAGGGCAGTGAAGCCACCAATCCAGATCCTTTTTGCAGGATTCAGTGATCCAAATCTGATGAGACATTGGTAAATCTTGGAATGACCACTGTGCAAACAGAAGCCACTGCAGAATTCCCATGTGGAAGTGAGCCATAGGACCAGAGTGATTGTTGCTGCAATAGAACCCAGGACCTTGAGGACAAATCTTGCCTGAATTCTCTTTTGTGTCATCAGTATTGCAAAAAGAGAAGAATGGACTGCAGTGTTACTATTCGGAACTTTGTTTTCTTGACTGATTTGTTCAGCCTGTTGAGATCCAAGATGGGTCTCCAATCCCCTGTTTTCTTTGGAACTATAGAACCTTGAGTACGTTCCGGATCCGATTTGGTCTGCGGGGGACTTCCTGGATGAATTTTTTTTTTTAGCAACCTTTGAAACTCTAGGTTTGCTTGATTCCAAAGATTGGGTGGAACATCTGGATTAGAATGTTGTTTTTCTGATAGGGGTAGTTGGAAGAAGGGGATATTATAACCTCCAGATATCATCGACAGTACCCATGTATCTTCTGTGATGGTCTGCCAGGCTTTTGGGTACGAGGATAATCTCCCCCAAACTGCCTCTGGAGTCAGACAGTTGGGCCTCCCCTCAAGAGCACTGGAAGTGTCTACCAGAGAAGGTATCTCTGTCGCCCTGATTCTGCAGACCCCCCCCCCGCCACAAGACCGGCGTCTTCCCTTATTTCCCCCACTGCCTCTGGGGGAAAAATCTCCATGTGTGTCAAGCGAAGCTCCCAGGGATTTCTGGAATCACATCTTTCCACTCTTCTGGCCCTTAGGATAAGGCCTAGATGGAGCAGAAAAATGCACTCCCACGGCAGAGAGAGTTTTGCCATCCTGTTCACACCTGGTAACAGCCTCTTTTACCTGAAGCGCAAACAAGGATGAGCCATCAAAGGGGGTGTTGGTAAAGGAGAACTTGAAGGGCTCCACAAAATGACAAAGGCGCATCCAAGAGTGTCTGCATAAGGCAACCCCTGTGCCTGCCGCATTGCTCACCCCATCGGCTGCATAAGAAATTAGGCACAAGGAGAAGTTAACTACCAAAGTCAAGGTCGCAAGCTGAGAAGCCACCTTGTCTGTGGCTCTCGCAGCTGTAGGATCCTGTAGGGTATCTTCCAACTCTGAGGAAATCCCTCTGAAGCCTTGTAAAGTGGGACAAATAGTTCAGCGACCTGAGTGTAAAGGTTGCTGAAGAAAACATGCACGTCCCGTATTTGTCCATCATACGAGACTCTTTGTTCGGCAAATGGACAGCTGAAGAAGTTTCCACTAATTCCTTCTTGGTGGCTGCTGCTACCACCATAGCACCAACAGGCACATCTCTGGATAAGAAGGCTTTGTCTTCAGGGCCTGTTATGAATTTATTGGGCCTCCGTGGAACTGGTTCCATCGTGTCTGTAGAGCTCCACGCCTTTCGACTCACTACATGCAATAGTGGGTCAAAAGGCGCAGATATCCAAGAGGTGAAGGGTCGGGAACCGAATGCATCCAGGTACACTGACTCATCTTCAGAAGGGGCAAGGGACATCCAGTCACTCCTCTGTCTAAGGATTTCTAAGATGTCTGAAAAGGAGAAATCTTCAGAGGGGGACCTGCAGGGACCTTTTGAGTCACCCAAGTCTGTGTCTGATGTCAGAGACTCAGGGGAGTCCACACGCTTCCTGTTGCAAGTCCTCTTTCGAGGGGCCTCCTCTGAGGGGTGGTCTAGGGAGGTTTCGGAAGAGGTGGAATCACCCAATAGGGCATCCTGGCGCATGGGTTCCCAACGCTTTGGGCAGAGGGGAGGTTTGGAAGCGGACACTGGCACCGAAGGCAAGGGAGGCAATGGAGTTAAGGGTGGAGATGTCTCAGTAGACAGCACGTTCCTCATCACCTCAAAGGCACTGCGATCCCAACCCAAAAGAATCTCCGGATCCGAAGAACCCAGACACCTCCTCTGAACTAAAAGCGATGGCTCTGAGGCAGATGTAGGAGCTGAGCTGACCTGCGCCTAAGCTCCGAGAGGGAGAGTAGGTTCGGACAAGGGTCCAATGCTGCTCCCCCCCTCAGAGCCGACAAGGGAGCCTTGGCCCCCAGATCCCTCGATAGAAGGGGGTATCGAGGAGATTGGAGCAGTAGTCTGAACTGAAAGACCAGAGGTTACCGGAACCAACAGTTCCATCACGATGACTTTGTTACACTCCAGTTCTGAGCTCAGTGGAGTTGGAGGAGGAATTGAGACAGGTGTTGGTTGGGCTGTTGGCACCACTTCCATCCGGGATGGGCCTGAAAGTAATTTAGCTAATGCTGGTGTCCTAAGAAGCCTCTTCACCACCCTCTCCACATCATCATCCGAGAGACTCCTGGATGACCGAGAGGAATTGTGACTGCCTGCCACAGACTGTAATAAAGGAGACTGTGGCGCAGACCGCACCATTTCCAAGGTAGGAGACCTAGATCACTTATGAGACCTTACTGACTCCGAGACAACAGATGGAGCCGTAGGTGAGAGTGTCTTGTCGAAACTGACAGTCGGATCCGACCTAGTTTGATACTTGTCCTTCTCTTTAGATGGTTTCAAAATTGGAGCCGAAGAGGATGAGGGCTTGGGTTTGTCCAGTTTCTTTGCTGGCTGAGTCCCCTCCATAGAAGCATCAAAGGGGCCCTTCAGTAACCCTCTTAAGATCAATTTGTTCTTTCTCTCCTGCAGGACTCGTGAACTGAATGCATGGCAAATAGAACATGAATCCTCCAGGTGAACTGGCCCTAAACAATACACGCAATGTGTGGGCCCGTCCGTAAGGGACATCTTTTGGCAGCAGGAGTTGCACTTTTTGTAACCCGAAGGTTTAGACTCCTTGGCAGTATCTTTTGACATGATGCCAAACAGCACTATCTACAACTAGAAAAACACAATATTAGCAAAAATAAACAGGAGAATACAGACAAAACTTTTTTTTTTTTTTTTTTTTTTTTTTTACAAACAGGAAAGAATAAAAGGGGGGAGCCTCTGAGTTAAACGGCAAACTCCCCACCGAAGGAGAGCCTCAAACTGAAATGGCAACTCCTAACAGGCAAAAGCTTAATAGAGTTTGAAGAAAGGCAGGAAAGATGAAGAACCCTCTAATTTAAATAGGTTTAGAAAAGGGGAAAGAGAACTAGAGAAAAACAGTTCGTCTACAATAACAACAAAACACTCAGATGGGATAGGAAAAGGCAGAAATAGGCAGAACTGCTTCAAAGTTAGGTAATATAAATACAAAATTTAACTCCAAAAATATAAGAGAGAAAAAACACTTAGCCTGAGCCAGTATCCGCAATCTCAATGCTGCAAGCGGCAAATGAGATCTGGGTAAATACTGCTAGGCATGTTGCGACAGAGGATAGCCTCGAGCCAGTAAAAGCTCTTGAGCTATAGTATACGGCTAAGTCAGAGCCAAGGATCAGCTCCAAACCCAAACAGCAAAAACGAAGGTGAGACACGGACAAAGTACAGTTGTGTACACTTGCCATAAATGTAGATGTTCAAGTGTATTCACTGTTGCAGTCATCACATTTGGGTTACCCACTTGCATTAGCCCTCAGTTGGCCTGATTATCAAAGTCTTGGGTCCTGCGTCGGTTGCTGTCTCATCTTCCGTGACGTCAGGTAGTCAGGGGTATAAAGGATGCAGCCGATGCCATTACATCAGTTTTTCTTGCCCCAGATGTCAGGTGCTCCCCTAATAGGAAGCAATTAAATACACACATATATATATATATATATATATATATATATATATATATATATATATACACACACACACACATATACAAAGTTATACCTCCAACAAAAAAGCAAATACACCAAAAAGCTTTTAAGCATAGCAAAGGAGAGTAGAGGTACAGCCAAAATAAGTTGGGGGGCTGGTGGGAGGGTAACCAGGACTGCAACAGTAAATACACTTGAACATCTACATTTATGGTAAGTGTACACAACTGTACTATGTTCTTCGTGTTTCACTGTTGCAGTCATCACATTTGGGTAGATTCCCAAAGCTAAGGGAGGGAGGAGGAATTTGGATAGCATTACGATCAGCTATAAGGCCCTGCAAAACTGCAGTGGCAAAGTCAGCTCTGGATTTAGAAAAAACTGGCAAATGGTAATGCTTGGTGAAAGTATGTACAGAACTCCAGGTAGAAGTTTCTAGGATGACTCTGGTAGGGACACCTCTGAGAAAGGCTGTAGAGGTAGATGCAGCCATGGTTGAATGGGGTCTAATCCCCTCTGGGATAGGTTTTCCATGGTGCTTATAGCAGAAATGAATGCAGTGGCCTATCCATTTAGAAATGGTTTGCTTTGAATTAGCCTTCCCCTCTGCCCCTGCAGCAAATGCCAGCAGCAGTTTTTCAGATTTCCTTTGAGGTTTAGTCCTGTCCAAGTAAAATCTAAGTTGTCTGTGCACATCTAAGGAGTGCAGTATCCATTCCCCTTTGTTCTGTGGATCAGGAAAGAAGGTTGGCAAATGAATGCATTGATTAAGAGCCACATTGGATACCACCTTGAGCATGAATGAGGGATTGGTCCCGAGGGACACCTTGTCCGCATGAAAGATGACGAAAGGCTCCACTGCCATAAGGGCCTGCCTGTAATTCAGATACCCTTCTTGCTGAAGTGATTGCTAAAAGGAAAGCTGTTTTCCAAGAAAGGAATTTTAACTCTGCACTTGCAGCTGGCTCAAAAGGAGGAAGAGTGAGTTTTTCCAATACAAAGTTAAGGTCCCAGGCTGGAGTTGGGGCTCTCCTGGGTGGTCTTATGTTTCTGGCCTCACTGAGGAACTGCTTGAGCAGTAGGTGAGAAAAGAGGGGTGGTTCTGTGTTGTAATGAGCTGAAATGGCTGAGGCGTGAATTTTGATGGAGGAAAAGGAAAGGCCCTTGTGAAGCATCTCAGTTAAGTATTGAAGAATCTGAGGTAAACTGGGCACTGTTGTGGCCATCTCTTGAGTTTGGTTCCAGGCACAGAATCTTTTCCATTTTTCAGCATAAGATTTTATAGTACTAGGCCTCCTTGCCTCCAAAATGACATCCAACACTTGTTTACTGAGGGATGACAACAGAGAGATTAGGTAATTAGCCAGGCTCAGGGTTTGAAGCTGGGGGTGCAGAATCTGGCTCTCCTGCTGTGACAGCAGGGTAGGGGTCTGAGCAGGTGCCATGGGACTGGCTGTGACACACTGAGCAAGAGGGGTACCCAGTGTTGGCATGGCCAGTCTGGTGCAATCAGTATCACCCTTGGTTTGCCCTGTTTGATCTTTAGTAGTACTTTGGAGAGGAGAGGCAGAGGAGGAAAGGCATAAACTGATAGATTTTTCCAGCTGAAGGACAGAGCATCCACTTTTCAAGCTTGTTTGTGGGGAGTGTCTGTGCAGAATTTGTCCAATTGGTAGTTCTGGGGGGAAGCAAACAGATCTATATCTGGGCTCCTCTATTTGTACAGTACCAGATATTATCCTAATAACAGGGACCATTTTGTTTAATCTACAAGACATCGTTGAAAATTGTATGGACGATAACGTGCAATTTTTTTTTCACATGTACTGATTTGTTTGATATCGCTCCTGTACGATTTGAATATTCTTATACTAGATATATTTTATTAATGATGAGGGTTATGCTTTATAGTGTGTCAGGTTGTACTAATTTCATCGTGATGGTTATGTAGCTACGGGGTGGCATTCTCCATTTTTGTTTTGTGTTTTACACACATTATTTTTTTGAAGTGTAATACTTTTGTCAATATATACCATCATGCTGTATGTTTGAGACCTTTGTTTGGCTAGGACAATCGAGTACCGTCTAGCATAACTTCAGCTGGGGAGCATATCTATCGGCTGATCTGAAAGTGAATTACATATATGGTTAATTCACAGTAATGGATATCATCTTTACAACTGGGACCATCTTGTTTAATTTACAGGACATTGCTGGGACATTGAATGAACAATAATGTGCAATTTGATCACATGTATTGAATTGCTTGATATCGCACTTGCATGATTCCAGTATTTTTACACTTGATACTAGTTATTTATGTTGATGGTTATGCTTTACAGTGTGTCAGGTTGAAGTGATCATATATGGATGGTTATGTAAACTACGGGGTGGCATCCTCCCTCTTGCTTTACATTTTTGTGTTTCACACGCATCACTTTCCTAAGTGTAGAGCCTACAATTATTTATATTAATATATGTCATCAATGTGCATGTTTGAAATCTCACTATAGGCAAATAATTCTTTTGGCCTGATTAATGCCGTTTGACATTCTATTCTTTTGGGGAAACATGGAAGTGTGTTTGGAGCAACTTAATTATATGTCGTGCTTATGTGAGTTATCTGTCATTTTGTTTTACGACTCAACAGCTCTACACGCATCACTATTATTAGATTTTTTATCAATACCTTAGTTTATTCCCTTTAAATAGGAGTGTATCCTCAAGCCTTTAATGGTCTGGTTGGGATGATGTGATATGCCTACTCAATTTATAGGAAAACTTCATATAATTGAGGAATCAACATTGACCCCCGGATATATATTTGCTATTCATAACAGTGACTTTCCAATATTATTCCAAGACCTATTTTTTATATGGGGTTGATGCTGACTAAGGTATATGGCCTAAATATAATGTTTTGAATAATTTGTATACCGTCTTGCCTTTTGATTAATAGAGTATCCATTTCCCACTGTTTTCAGGTAAAATAGTTCCTTCTGTTTTTTACATTTAAGTTTTATCTTTTTCCATCAACCAAACATTTGGATATTTATTTATATAAATTGTTTTTTCACCTCATGTTCCTTTTGGGCTTAGATCAGCCACTGGATTTTGGTCTATTTTTCAGGATTGGACTCAGCCATTTCTAAGTTTTGGACTCAGCCACTAGGACCTAATTGGCTGTTATGGTCTAAGTTTTGTCTACATTTGGGCAAGAAGTATTCACTATTAAAGATATATTTATAGACACAGCGACAGGTGCCTTATGGACCGATACTGTCCTAACTTATACTTGTAACCGTATGCTACCAATACGGACTATCCGAGCTGACATTGTCCTTCTCCTGGTGTGGTTTGTTATGGGATTGACTTATCAGTCTTTCCTTTTCTATTGACTATTTATCATCATCTAATCCTTGGACTATTGGGGTGACACCAATCTCTTGTTCACTTATTTCCTATTTCTTATTGATAACACTTTTTATAGCTTTTATAGTGTTTAATTTTGATTTGGTTGTTGATAAAGATGGATATATCCCAGTTGTTACGGGGCTTAGCTTCGGATCGAGATGATCTGGCCATTTTTGGCCTGGGTCTAAGTAATTCTCATCAACATGGGGTGCCACTATCTCTTCCTGAGGACAGTTGTGAAACCCTTTTTGTTAAATTAAACAAAGGCATGAGGACATTAAGAAGTAACATCTGGCACTATAAATTATTCAAGGCTTATTTGGCCAAAAATATTACACCCAGAGGACTCAGAATTCATATACAACCCTTAGTTAGTAATCCCAATGAGACGTTGTTGAAAAAATGGGCGGATGCACAACACCAGGCAACAATGCAGTTTGTTCAGATTTTGGCTGAACATTCTGAACGTACCATTGACACAAAAATTGTCAGTGTTACCAAGCTGGGGTAAGAAATCACACACTATGAAGGACAGCCTGTATACACTTCCTGTTTTAAAGTCAGTAATGATTTACTACATTTAAAAGAACTCAAGGACAGGAAAAGGAAGAAATTCCTCAAGGATATGGGAGACTACAATAAAGGGGATCCCTTCAGTAGAGATAGGACAAAGTGTACGTTTTTACAAGACCCCAAAAAACATTTCCAAAAGGAATGGTTACACCTTATCCTTAAGAAACCATCAGCATCTAGTGCGGACAGTACTGGGAATGAATCCTCTTCGAGTTTTCAACCAGATATCTCGGGACCTACAGGTTCACCTGCTCATAAACGTTCCAACATTTGTGTCCCTTTAGGACAAAATGTAGAAGGGGAGGCAGGAAGCACAAATCAGGCAGGCAACATGCAGACTTTGTTAAAGATGATAATCACGAATCAATGAATGTTTTTAATATCACCTCCTGTACTCTTACTGACACTGAGATTTCAATTTTGAATAAAGGTCTGTCTCTGTCATTCCTGGTTTATTTGTGGCTGAAGATCGTTTTGCAGATGATATTAGATTTTGTAGAAATTTAAATTTAATATTGTTTTTTCATGGCAGACAGACTGGTAATACCCAGAATGAGTTCAGGTACCACAACTCTACTTTTATGCCTCCTATGCGTCATACTGTTTCTTTGTTTCAGAATGCTATAATCAAAGATCTACATTTTTATGCCAAGGAAACCAGGGTGAAAACCAGCAAAATTTCCAGGGCTGATTTGGGGGTCATTTCGAATTTGGCCAATAATCATCAGTTTGTCATACTGATGGCAGATAGGGGTGGTTCTGTTGTAGTTCAGGATTGGACTCAATATGATGCTGAGGTCAAAAGGCAACTCATGGATGGCAGGTATTATTCACATTTAGTTACTGACCCTACTCCATTCTTCAAGAGACAAACTGATGAATTTTTGGTGTCAGCAAAGGATGAAGGGATTATTACACTAAATACTTTACATCTCACGGTGGATGAACCCGCACATCAATATATTTATTTCCTGCCAAAAATACACAAACATGCCACCAATCCCCTGATTGACCCATTGTTTCGGGCAGGAATTCCTTAACTGAACCACTTTCCTTATTTTTAACCAGATAGTTGAAGCCTCTTCTTAAATGGGTTTGTGCGAGATTACAAGATACCACGGAATTCCTTAAGGTTATTGCAAACATGCAGTTGGAACCAGGCTGGTTGCTCTGTATTCGATGTCAAAGCACTCTATACCAATATCCCTCATAGTGCTGGCATTAATGCTTTGGAATACTGGTTGTACTAATCAGAGCTATACCAGCCTGGTTTCAACACCTTCCTTATTATTCTTACTGAACATGTTCTCACCAAGAATGCCTTTTTTTATCAGGGTGAATGTTATCTTCAAATCAAAGGAACCGCTATGGGGGCATCTTTTGCCCCTACTTACGCCGATTTATTCATGGCCTTTGTTGAAGAACAAATTATCTATGATCAGTCTCAATTTTTACGTTGATGAAATCGACATTTGGAGGAG
Source organism: Protopterus annectens (assembly GCF_019279795.1). Classification (NCBI taxonomy): domain Eukaryota; kingdom Metazoa; phylum Chordata; order Ceratodontiformes; family Protopteridae; genus Protopterus; species Protopterus annectens. Next base: position 487,627,928 of record NC_056738.1, on the reverse strand, counting down.
GTATTTGGATGATTGCTGGTTGGTGTGGAGGTTGGATGCTAATTATCTACATAAGTTTGTAGATTACTTAAATGAAAAAAAATGGGGAACTGAATTTACGGTCAACTATGGCCCAAATAATATTATCTTTTTGGATGTTATTGTTGGGAAAAATCTGGACAACACACTTTCCACCCGAGTACACCGTAAATTTCACCAATATAATTCTCTTCTCCACACAGCCAGCTATCATCCTCCACATGTCTGCATTAATATTCCCAAGTCCCAATTCATACGAGGGGAAACGTATTTGCTCTGATGGAAATTCATATGAGCACTATAAACCAGATCCTAATTCTAGATTTAAAGACAGGGGCTATTCAAGCTGGTTATATATACCAAGCTTCCAACACAGTTGACCACTTGGTCAGGGCTGATCTCCTTCAATATAAAGCTAAAACTGATCAGAATAATTCCACAATTAGATTTGTAACCACATATGGCAGGAATACTAACTCACTAATGGTAAGTGTTCGACGTCACTGGAATATGTTTGCTGGCTGACCATTTATTGTCTGACATTTTACCTGCCACATGCCCTTTTTCTTTCAGAAAAGGCAAGACTCTGGGATCTTATTTTAATGATTACAAATGCCATACATCATCTGACATGTCCCTAACACAAATTACCTTAGTGGGGAATCGGTTGATTGGATGTTTTCCCTGTGGCCACCGTTCCTATTGTTCCAAAATTACCAAATCCAAAACTTTTAGCAGTAGTAATACTGGTCATGTTTTTGACATTACTTTTTTGCCAACTGTCAGTCAGACTGGGTTAATTTATTTAGCTACATGCCATTGTTCGGCATTCTATGTAGGGCAAACTTCACGTCCTCTGAAGTTCCGGATGAAGGAACATTTTTGTGATGTAAGACATAAGAAGAACACGAATGCCCTATATAAACATACACTAATACATCCATCTGCTTCCTTTAATTTCATTATTATTGGCAAAATTACAGCAAATAGATCCAATAAGGTTGGCTGGCACTATATTTGGAACCAGAAAGAGAAAAAGTGGATCATTAAATTAAATGGATTGTTTCACCCAGGATTGAATGGGCATCTTTAATTGGATCACGTGATTTGGCTTAATATATGGGTAATGTTTGATGTTAACACTTTTACACTGAGGAAGGCTTAGAAGTTTTTGTGTCGAAACCGGTCTGTGTTACATGGTTATGGAGTTTTGACTACCAGCCTAATAAAGGATACTGATGCTACAGCTGCTGGTCTCTCTTTTTTGCTTTGCATTCTGCCTGAGTTGAGTCCTTGCAGCCGCCATACTTGCAGAGTCTTTCTGTGTTTGTTGCTCCCCCATTTGTTTATCAACATGTTGAAAGTCTTTGGTTCCAGTTTCCACTCGTGTGGGTCCATGAGATTTCTACTTAGTTTGTCTGCCAGTGTATTTAGTTTTCCTGGCAGGAATTGAGCCTGTAGATGCACTTGGTAGCTCAAGGCTGTTTTCCACAGAGCCATAGCTAGTCTGCAGAGTGGGTAAGAATGGGTACCCCCTGCTTGTTTATGTACCACATAACAGTGGTGTTGTCCGTCTTTACCATTAATTGTCCTGGAAAGAATGTGGTCCTTGAAGGCTGTCACAGCATTCTGTACAGCTAACATTTCTTTTTGCTTGATATGCAGGTGAATTTGACTTGGGTTACATTTGCCATGAATGCACTTCCCTGCCAGGTGCGCCCCCCCCCATGCATAGTCTGATGCGTCTGTTAGGGTTTGGGTGGCAGGGGGTAAAGTGAATAGCAGTCCCTTGTTTTGGTGGCAGGCCTCTGCCCACCAAAGGAATTCGAACCGTAGGCAAGGTATGATAGGTATCATTGCTTCTAGATCCTGAGAATGTTGACACCGTAGGCTTTTTGATACCATTGCAGTTTCCTCAAATGCAGTCTTACATATGGAATTAGTAAAATGCACAAGGCCATGAACCCAAATGCTTGCAGTATTTGCCTTGCAGATAAGCAGGGTTTTTGTGGCCACTAGTTTGAAGTACGTTGCCAAATGAATTTGTTTCTCTGGCATGAGGAAAGCCATCTGGGAAGTTGTGTTCAAGCTTGCTCCCAGGAATATAATTTGTTGACAGGGTACCAGATGTGATTTCTTTTCGTTTATGCTATACCCCAGACAAGTGAGCACCTTTTGTACAAATGCCAGATGATTCAAAAGTATGTCCTGGCTTTCTGCCTGAATTAGACAATCGTCCAGGTATGGGTATATTTGAATATTTCTTTGCCTGCAAAATACAATGACTGGAGCTAGGCACTTTGTGAATACCCTGGGCACAGTAGATAAGCCAAAGGGCAGTGCAGAGAACTGATAGTACATATAGCCTGCTTTGAAGCATAGGTATCTTCTGCAAGAATCCCTGATTGGGATGTGCAAGTAGTCTTCCTTTAAATCCAGTGCTGCCAACCAGGCATCACCTAGCATAGGAAGCAACTGGTGAAGAGTTAGCATCTTGAATTTTGGAATCACCAAAAAGGTGTTTAAGACAGAAAGGTCCAGGATAGGATGCCACGAGTTGTTTTTTCTGGATATCAGGAAAAGTATTGAGTAGAAACCTTGTCCCTTTTCCTCTTCTGGTACAGTCTGAATAGCCTTCATGCTTGAGAGAGAGAGAGTACATGTTTTTGAGCTCTGCCCATTGATTTGGGGGTAGATCTGGCCAACCGTTTGGGGTTGGTAATGTGTGGAAGCAAAATATGTATCCTTGGGAAACTACATTTAAAACCCATTTGTCCTGGGTAATGAGTTCCCAGTTTTTTGCCTGCAGAGCAATCTTTCCCCCTAAAGGAGCAGTCAGTTGAGAAGTGCTTGGAAGTTTTAAAATTAAGTCAATGAGACAGTTTACCATAGGGGGGAGGTCTTACTACTCCCTGATTTGGAAGTGTGAGCCCCCCACTGCTTAGTCCTGTGCGTACCCTGGGACTGAAGCCTGGGTGTTCTGCTGGTTCTAGGTTTGGACTGAGAAGGTCTGGAAGAGGCAGGAAAGGACCAATTCTTAGAGGGCCAATGCCTACTAAATCTTGGAGGCTGTACTTGTAGGAAATCTTTAACATAGATTTAGCTTTTTCCTCCATCTTTTTAAGAACTTCTTCTGTTTTGTTGCCAAACAAGCGGTCCTGATTTAAGGAGCATCCAGCAATTTAGCTTTAACGTGATCTGGCAAGGACTGCTCATTAAGCCAAGCATGCCTTCTAAGTACAGACCCAGTGACAGCAGCCCTGCAAGATGCCTCTAAAGAATCAAAACCACATTGCAAAGTATGTTTTCCAACTTGTTCAGCAGACTGCATTAAATCCTATAAATCCTTATTTTCAGCACAATCAGGAATCAACATCTTCTGTTTAAGCAATCCAATAATATGTTGCTGATACTTTAACATATGAAACTGGCAATTTAAGGCCCTAATGGCCAAGGTTGCAGAAGTTTATACCTTCTTACCCCATCTATCCAGCACCCTGGAGTCTATCACAGGGGGTAGGATTTTTGGTAGTAGTAGCCTTAATGCCCTTGGGTCCCTGTGAAATGGTCTCAGGATCCGCAGTAGGATTTTTGAAAAGGAACTTGTGAGAGTCAGGAACCCTGTAATATCTATCAGGTTTTCTGGGAGCAGGAAGTGAAGAGTCAGGGGCCAAGCTAGATTCCGAAAAGGCATCATGAACAATGTCTAGTACAGGAGGGATAGCTAAAGGCCTGTGCTGGGGCAGGAGTAAGAAATCCCTAAGCCTCTTTTTAGAATCAGAGTAATCCTGACTTTCCCAATGAAAATGCTCCCCAAGAGTATGCAAGGTCTCACCAAAACAGAAATCCTCCAGGGGAGGGGGGGCCAGAGGGAATAGAGTCCTCTGCATCAGAATCCTCATAAGTAGATAAGGGTAAATCCTGGTCATCAGAGGAAACAAAAATTTCAGAATCCTGTTCAGAAGTATCATAAGCAAATTCAGTCCTAGGTCTCTTTAGAAGGGGAAGGTTGGCTTCCCCTGATTAAAGTAATACGGTCTTCAGCCATTCTTATCATTTGTTTTTTAGGCATAGAGACCTGACCATGCGGTCTAGGTGTCAGTTTTCTAGGCATGGTTCAGGTTTTAGGCCTTGAAGAAGATGGCGTCAGTTTAATATGCATGTCAGTAGGCCTCAATACACCCTCAGAAGCCAGTGCCTGCACAGCGGCTCTAGACCCATCCAAGGTAGAGACATCCGCAGGTTCCACAGTTGAAGCATCTCGCGGCATACCGGACTCCAAATGGGTCTCAGTATAGGCCTGTGAATCTGAAGTAGTGGGTATCAGGGGTTGCGAAACCACCTCAATGAATACCGGTGAACTGGTGACTCGCTTAGGAGAAGTGTCGTCGGCAGCTTTGGACCTAGGCGGCCTGTCTCTGTCTTTATCTTTGCGTTTTTTCAGAATGTCGGTAGTCAGATGGCTTACCGAAGACATATCTGGATAATTGAACTGAGTACCAAAATATTTAGAAGCATAAATATACCGACGACGAATAGTTTGTTGCTTAAATAAGGCATAAAACCAACAGCGAGATACGTCGTGTTCAGGGCCTAGGCAAGAAATACAGTACGAACGAAAATCTTTATGAGGTATTTGCTTTCCACAAGAAATACAATTATTAACTTTTACTGACATCGGTTTAGAGCAAGAAAAAGTTTCCCCAATGGGGTACTTAGCTTTAGTTGAAGACTTCGGTTCTGAAACTCGAAAACTAAAATTTCAGGAGTTGGCCAACCGGGACTTGCGAACTGCTTCTGCTTCGGGCACTGCACAGCAAGAAAGACTGATGTAATGGTGTCGGCTGCATGCCTTATACCCCTGACTACCTGACTTCACAGAAGATGAGACAGCAACTGACGCAGGACCCAAGACTTTGATAATCAGGCCGACTGAGGGCTACTGCAAGCAGATAACCCAAATGTGATGACTGCAACAGTGAAACACGAAAAACATCATAACATCAATCATTTTCTGCTTGTACTGTGGTATCATTCTGGGTGATGGTAAGATGCGGCTCAGGGCTAGGGTCATACCCACATGGGCTACATAATCTGACAGCTCCTCCATGTCTCTTTTCATGTAGTCCAGGGAGGTACGTTTCAGATCATTCACACCCACAGGTACAATGACAGAGTCATATCTGTACCTGTTGTTGAGGGACCTGAGTGCGTGCATTATATGGCGGATCCTGGCACCTGACAGGCAGTGGACTGTTACTTTCTTTGTATTCAACCTAGTGAGTGGGACACCAGTGTGCCTCACTATTGAGTCACCTATGACTAGTGTGCTGGGAATGCTGTTTTTCCTTAGGGTCTATGGTTGCGGCACACTGTTTAGGAGAGTTATGTGTCTTGTTTTACCATTTTACTGCCTAAAGTCTTTCACTAAGGTAGCTAGTGAATAAGCTTAGTGATGAGTTTTTAAACCCCAATGATGAGAATAGTACAGTTTTGTACCTACCATAAATGTAGATGTCCGATAGATATGCAACTGCAGTCATAACATATGGGTTGTCCTGCATCAGGCAGCCCTCGGTCGGCCGGATTCCAAAGTCTGGGTCCGACGTCGGCTGATGTCGCATTTCTCTCCGACATCAGAGCGGCTGGAGTACATAAGCATCAGCCGACGCCATTTTCTTCAGTGTTTCTTGCCCCAGATGCCAGGTGCCCTCCAAGGAAGGCTGAAATCAAATTGGAAGAAAAAAACAGGTTTCCAGACAAATAAATGAGCAATAAACAGATACACCATAACAGATATCCCCAGCTAAGATAAACAGGGATAGGAGAGGACCCTAGGCATAGAGGGGTATGCAGGGAGGGAAAATCCGACTGCAGTTGCATATCTATCGGACATCTACATTTATGGTAGGTACAAAACTGTACTATGTCCTTCAAGAATGCAACTGCAGTCATAACATATTGGTAGAATACCATAGCTTAGCTGGGGGAGGAGGAATGCTCTAGGAAAAAGATGGTGTGGCAATCAAACCCTGCAGGACTGGCGAAGCAAAGCCTGCTCTGGATCTGGAGTATAGAGGGAGATTGTAGTGTTTGGAGAATGTATGCATGGAGCTCCATGTAGCAGCTTCTAGAATGTCCTTAGTAGGCACCCCTCTTAAGAATGCTGTAGAGGTGGCTGTAGCTCTGGTGGAATGTGGTCTGACATTGGCTGGAACAGTCTTTCCATGAAAGGAATAACAGAATCTGATGCAATGTCCAATCCACTTTGAAATAGTCTGTTTTGAAATTGCTTTTCCTTGGACTGCAGGGGCGTAAGCTACAAAAAGTTGGTCAGACTTTCTACTGGTCTTGGTTCTGTCCAGGTAGTATCGAAGTTGTCTGTGAATGTCCAAGGTATGTAACAGTCTTTCCCCCTTATTCTCAGGATTGGGGAAGAAAGCAGGCAGATGAATAGCTTGATTTAAAGAAAAGTACAGTTTTGTACCTGCCATAAATGTAGATGTTCGAAGATCCACATTGCTGCAGTCCTTACACTTGGGTAGTCCGCTGTCCACGGTCGGCCCGAATATCAAAGTATAAGGCTGACGTCGGTCAGGGCGCATTTAACTGACGTCAGGACGTCAGGGTACAAATGCGCATGACCGGCGCCATATCCTCAGTCTTTTCTTGCCCCAGATGTCAGAAGACCTTAAAAATAAAGGTCAAAACCAAAAGACAGCAAACAAATAACCAACCACCCTTGCACTAACTATATGTACAATATATACAATATACACAATATGTACAACCCAACCCACACAACCACCTCCAACTACAGAGGGAAGGAGGGAGGGTAATTGACTGCAGCAATGTGGATCTTCGAACATCTACATTTATGGTAGGTACAAAACTGTACTATGTTCTTCATCTCACATTGCTGCAGTCCTTACACTTGGGTAGAATCCCAAAGCAGAGGTAAGGGAGGATGGCTAACTACAAGGAAGCAGGAGCTGCCAAAATGCCCTGCAAAACAGCAGTGGCAAAACCAGCCCTGGATTTAGAGTAAAGTGGCAGGTGATAATGCCTAGAGAAAGTATGCACTGAACTCCAAGTAGCTGCCTCCAAAATATCCTTGGTTGCCACTCCCTAGTGGAATGAGGCCTAATCCCAGCTGGAATCTCCTTGCCATGATGGGAATAACAGAAAGCAATGCAAAACCCAATCCACTTAGAAATAGTTTGTTTTGACACAGGCTTGCCCTGAGAACTCAAAGCAAAAGAAACAAACAACTGCTGAGACTGCCTGAACCCTTTAGTTCTGTCCAAATAATAACGCAACTGCCTGTGTACATCTAAAGTGTGCAAAATCTTTTCCCTTTATTTTGGGGATTTGCATAAAAGTAGGCAAATGAATAGTTTGGTTTAAAGCCACACTAGAAACCACCTTAGGCATAAAGGAAGGATTAGTACGTAATGATACCCTATCCTTATGGAAAATCAAGAAAGGCTCAACCGCCATAAGGGCCTGCAATTCAGAAACCCTTCTTGCAGAGGTAATGGCCAACAAAAAGCAGTCTTCCATGACAAATATTTCAACTCAGAAGTAGCTGCAGGCTCAAAAGGTTGTAGAGTGAGTTTCTCCAACACAAAATTGAGATCCCAAGCAGGAGTAGGAGCTCTTCGGGGGTCTTATATTCTTTGCCCCTCTAAGAAATTGCTTGAACAAAGGATGAGAAAACAATGGTGGGTCAATCATAGTGAGCGAAATTGCTGCAGCATGAACTTTAATAGAAGAGAAAGACAAACCTTTGTCTAGTAACTCAGTAAGATATTGAAGAGCCACACAAATTAGGCTCAGAAACATCAAAATCTTTTGCTGCACTCCAAAATAAAAATCTCTTCCATTTGTCTGCGTACACTTTCCTTGTACTAGGCCTTCTAGCTTCCAAAATAACATTCAAAACTTGCTGAGGAAGTGGAGGCCCACTATGGTTCAAAACAGAATATGCCAGGCTGTTAGGTGCAGAGAGTGAAGCTTGACATTTAGCAAATGGCTGTCCTCCTGCGACAACAGGTGTGGAATCGAAGGTAAAGGCCATGGAGGCTTCCGTACCAGACTTCTCAGTAATGGGTACCAGTGCTGTCGAGGCCAATCCGGAGCTATTAAAATCATCCTTGGCTTGTCCTGTCTGACCTTTAGAAGTAAATTTGGGAGGAGAGGCAGAGGTGGAAAGGCATACACATGAAGATTGCTCCAATTGAAAGAAAGAGCATCCACTCTCCAAGCTGTGGGATGAAACCTTTTTGTGCAAAACTTTGGCAGCTGATGGTTTAGTGGAGAAGCGAACAGATCTATGTCTGGAGTTCCCCATGACACTGTCAATTTCTGAAATACATGAGGATCCAATTTCCACTCGTGGAGATCCATAATTGCCTGCTCAACACATCTGCTAAGGAGTTCTGTGCTCCTGGCAGAAACCTTGCCTGAAGATTGAGCTGTAAACTGAGAGCAGCCTCCCACAAAATCATTGCTTGCCTGCATAGAGGATAAGAATGTTCCCCTTGCTTGTTGATGTACCACATGATAGTTGTGTTGTCTGTTAGAATCAACACCTGCCCTGGAAGAAGTAATTCCTTGAAAGCTATTAATGCAAACTGGACTGCTAACATCTCCTTCATGTTGATATGTAGATGTTGTAGTCTGACAGGCCACTTGTTTTGTATCCACTTTCCATTTAGATGAGCTCCCAAGCTTTGTCTGAGGCATCTGTCGTTAAAATCTGACTCGCCTCTGGCCGGGTCACAGAGAGTCCCTTGTTTAGGTGACATTCCTGAGCCCACCACAAAATTCCTTTTGAATGCAAGGTATTATTTGAATGACAGTGTCCAGATCCTGGCAGTGCTGTGTCCATACATTTTGAGATACCATTGTAGCTTCCTCATATGCAGTTTGGCATTGGGAAGCACCAGAATACAAGATGCCATGAACCCTAAGGCTTGAAGGACTGTCCTTGCAGTCAGCCCGGACTGATGAGATAGTTGATGGAAGTAAAGGGATAGACTCTTTTGTTTGTCCGGGGTTAAAAAGGCCATCTGGGATGCTGTATTCAGTCTCACACCCAGAAAGCACATGTCCTGAGAGGGTACTAGACTGGACTTTATTTCGTTCACAGAATACCCCAGGCATCTTAGCACTGCTATCACATATTCCAAATGACGAAGAAGCTCTTCCCTTCCTTGAGCCAGAATTAGGCAGTCGTCCAAATAAGGATAGATCTGTATTCCTTTTAGTCTGAAGAAAGCTATCACTGGAGCCAGAACTTTCGTAAACACTCTGGGCGCAGTAGATAAGCCAAAGGGCAATGCAGAGAACTGATAGTGAGAAGTCCCAACTCGAAAACGCAGATACTTTCTGCAACTGAGTCTGATAGGAACATGAAGGTAAGCCTCCTTGAGATCCAAAGTTACCATCCAATGATCTTTGCCCAGGAGAGGTAAAAGCTGCTGCAACGTCAACATTTTGAACTTGGGAATGTCCAGATAAGTGTTGAGGATAGATAAATCCAAAATTGGTCTCCACGTGTTCCCCTTCTTTGGTACTAGGAACAGGCGAGAATAAAACCTAGGCCCACTTCTGGCAGAGGGACCAGCTGTATGGCCCCTAGTTGGAGCAACAGAGAAACCTGTTTGTGAGCCTCTATTCTTTGTTGAGGAGGAACGTCTGGCATGCCTTTGAAAGGAGGCAAGGTATGGAAATAAAACCTGTAGCCGTGGTGTATGATATCCAATACCCATCTGTCCTGGGTAATTAAACTCCAATTTTCTTTGAAAAGTGCCAACCTTCCTCCCAAAGGTGCTGCCAGACGAGCAGGCTCTGGCAGCTGAAAAGGTAGGTCATTGGGTCTGCTTACGAAAGGACTGACCCCTGCCCTCACCAAGCCTGTGCAGGAGAACTCCCTGTTCTAGGCCTGAAAGAGCCCTGAGCTCTGCCCTACCACGCCTAGATCTACCCCTAGACTGGGAATCATAAGAAGGATACGTCCACCCCTTAGTAGGCCAATTTCTACTAAACTTTGGTGGCTGGACCTCCAAAACATCTTTAACAGTCTGCATAGACTTAGCCTTGTCTTCCATTTTCTTTAAGACTGTCTCAACAGGAGGACCAAACAACACGTCAGATTGTAAAGGAGCATCTAAAATCCTTGTTTTAACATGTTCAGACAAATTCTGATCCCTCAGCCAGGCGTGCCTGCGAAGAACAGTCCCAGTGGCAGCCACCCTAGACGAGGCCTGTACAGCATCAAAACCACATTGCAAAGAATGCTTACCCACCTGTTCAGAAACATGTACTAAATCTTGCAACTCTTTACAATCAATACCTACTGCCAGAGCATCAACCTTAGACTTCAATTGTGAAAGGAGATAGTTTTGGTATTTCAACATGTGAAACTGGCAATTCAGAGCCCTCATAGCAAGAGTGGAAGAAGTATAAACTTTCTTTCCCCATCTATCCAAGGCCCTAGCCTCCTTGTCTGTAGGAACCGGATTCTTAACAACAGAAGCCTTAACACCCTTAGGCCCCTGGCTAACAGTTTCTGGGTCTGCCCTAGGACTCTTAAAAGATACTTGTGAACTTCAGGCACCCTGTAATACCTATCCGCTTAACAGGAGCAGGAGGCAAAGAATCAGGATTAAGAGAAGCCTCTGTAAAACATCTTCCACTACATCCAAAACAGGAGGTATAGCCAAAGGCCTATGCTGGGGTAAAAACAGAAATTCCCTAAGCCGTTTCCTGGAATCAGAGAAGTCCTGACCCTCCCACTTAAAATGCTCCCTCATGGAATGAAGAGTTTCTGAAAAAGAAAAATCCTCAGGAGGAGTAGCAGAAGGAGTAGAATCATCCACATCAGAATCAGAATAAGGAGAGTACTCCTGCAAGTCTTCAGCCGAAGACTCTGAAACATCTGAAGCCTGCTCAAAACCCCCAAGCTCAGGCTCCACCCTAGGTCTCTTAGCAGGAGGGGGCATAGAACCCCCTAATCAAAGTAATCAAATCTTCTGCCATCTTAAGCATATGCTTCTTGGGCATAGTACCTGAAGAGCTAGGGGTAACACCAACTGAAGCTAAACCTGGCCTGCCCCTGGGAGAAGCCTTAGAAACAGAAGGAGAGGGCCTAGCCACCTTAGGAAGGGAGGGGAGTATAGTAACCTGAGAAGCCCCCTCAGCTTGACTTGCCTCCTGAGAGGCCACATCTTGCAATAATAAGGTCTCACTCTGGGAACACAAAGAAATCTCCGGTGGAGCCACCGGCTCCACCGACACCTCTAAAGAACCGCGTCCGTACAGATGGTTCTTCTAGCCTAGGCTTAACTGCCTTGTCCTTGCGCTTCTTCGAGGAAGCGGGCGTCGGAGCATCCGACGACATTTTATAATTGCACCGCTTCCCAAAGACTAACCTTGCACAATCCAACCTTCTCTTTATAGTGCGTTTATTAAACCTAGCACAAGAGCGACAGCCAACAACGCCGTGCTCAGGCCCTAAGCAAGGAATACACAAAGTATGATAATCTCTATGCGGTATCTGTTTCCCACAAGAAACGCAATTATTAACTTTTCTGACATCCGGTAAATGACTGAGGCAAGAAAAACTAAAATATTCTAACGGGTACTTAGCCAACTTTGAACTCGGTCTGAAACTTCTAAATCGAAAAATCTCAGAACGCCAACCGGCACTTGCAATGCTGCTTCTGCATCGGACCATGCGGCAAAAAAGACTGAGGATATGACGCCGGTCATGCGCATTTGTACCCTGACGCCCTGACGCCAGTTAAATGCCCCATGACCGACGTCAGCCTTATACTTTGATATTCGGGCCGACCGTGGACAGCGGACTACCCAAGTGTAAGGACTGCAGCAATGTGAGATGAAGAACATCTCTAGATACCACCTTTGGCATAAAAGTAGGGTTGGTCCTTAATGAAACCCTGTCTCTGTGGAAAATTATGAACGGTGGTATTGCCATTAGGGCCTGTAGTTCCGAAACCCTTCTTGCTGAGGTAATTGCCAACAGGAAAGCTGTCTTCCATGAGAGAAATTGCAAGTCAACTGAAGCTGCTGGCTCAAATGGAGGTAGAGTCAGTTTTTCTAGGACAAAATTGAGGTCCCAGGCTGGCACTGGAGCCTTTCTTGGTGGCTTAATGTTCTTGATTCCCTTGAGGAATTGCCTTAGCAAAGGATGTGAAAAGACAGGCGGATCAGTGTTATATCTAGCTGAAATAGCTGATGCATGTATCTTTATGGAAGAATATGAGAGACCATTCTTTAGCATATCTGCCAAACATTCCAGGATGAGTGGGATGTTCAATAATGATGCATCATGTCCCTTGCTGGTATTCCAAATGCTGAATCTCTTCCATTTTGCTAAGTAAACCTTTCTGGTGGATGGTCTGCGAGCCTCTGTTAGTATCCGCTGAACTTCCTTGGAGAGAGATAGGTTGAGGTTATTCATGGGATCTCCCAGGCTGTTAGCTGCAGTGTCTGAAGGTTTGGATGCACTGTTTTGAAGTTGTGTTGAGTCAAAAGTAGAGGCCATTGGGGAAGGGCCCACTTCTTGGTGTGACATATGCTCCGTAGTAGTGGATACCAGTGTTGTCTTGGCCAGTCCAGAGCTATTAGGATCCCCTTGGGTCTCTGCTTTGATCTTTAGTAATACTGAGGTCATCAGTGGCAGAGGTGGGAATGCATAGATTTTTAGGGAGTTCCAGTTGAATGAGAGAGCATCTATTTTCCAAGCTTGTGGATGGTATGTCCTTGAGCAGAATTTTTGTAGATGATGGTTGAGGTGAGAGGCAAATAGGTCTACTTCTGGCCTGCCCCATGTCGAAGTAAGCTGTGTGAAGATCTTCGGATGTAACCTCCACTCGTGTGGATTTGTGAAATTCCTGCTTAGGCTGTCCGCCAGCACATTGTCTTAGCCTGGAACAAACTGGGACTGTAACTGAATGTTTAGGCTCAGTGATTTTTCCCAAAGATGCATTGTCAGTCTGCAAAGGGGGTAAGAATGGGTGCCCCCTTGCTTGTTTATATACCACATCACAGTGGTGTTGTCTGTCCGTATCAGTAAATGGCCTTGCTGAAGTTGGTGTTGAAAGGCCTCGATGGCATGCATTACTGCCAGCATTTCCTTTTGGTTTATGTGCAGATGTGTTTCCTTTGGAGACCATTGTCCTTGTATACACCTGCCTTCCATGTGCGCCCCCCATCCAAGGTCTGAGGCGCCTGTGGTCATGGTCTGTGTTATCTGTGGTTTTTGAATGACATACCTGTGTTTGCCTGGCTTACCGAGGCCCACCATAGGAATTCCTTTTGTAGGCATGGAATGAGCGGTATGGTTGTCTCTAAGTTGTTGCTGTGTTGAGACCATAGGCTTTTTAGGTACCATTGAAGCTTTCTCATGTGTAGTCTTGCTAATGGAACCAGGAGAATGCAGGATGCCATGTAACCCAGGGCCTGTAGGAATCTCCTTGCAGTCATCTGGGTAAGTTTTGCCAAACCTTTGAAATAATGAGTTAACTTCTCTTGCTTGTCTTCTGTTAGGTAAGCCATTTGAGAGGCTGAGTCTAATTTGGCTCCTAAGAAGATTCGCTGGGATGGCTGAAGTCTTGACTTTTGGAAGTTGACTGTGTATCCCAGAGCTTGAAGTAATCGTATGACATAGTCCAAGTTTTTTGTCAACATCAATTTGTCGTCCGCTTGTATGAGGCAGACGTCCAGGTACGGGTAAATTTGGATCCCCTGGAGCCTGCAATGAGCAATTACTGAAGCCAGGCATTTTGTGAATACTCTGGGCGCAGTAGATAAGCCAAATGGCAATGCTGAGAATTGATAATGCTATGGCCCTGCAAGAAATCTGAGGTATCTTCTGCAGCTGTGTCTGATAGGGACATGCAGGTATGCCTCCTTGAGGTCCAGAGTAATCAGCCAAGACCCCTTGCCCAGCATGGGAAGGAGTTGCTGTAGAGTCAGCATTTTGAACTTTGGTACTATGAGAAAGGTGTTTAATGCGGACAAATCCAGTATTGGTCTCCATTGAGATTCTTTTCTTGGAACAAGGAACAGTCTTGAGTAAAACCCTGGCCTTGTTCTTGTTGTGGAACTCTTTCTATTGCTTTCATCTGAGTCAGCAGAGAGATTTGCTTGATAGCCTCTGCCCTCTGGTTTTGTGGTAGGTTTGGCATGCCTTGTTTTCTTGGTAAGGTATGAAAATGGAACCTGTAACCTCGGTCTATAATGTCCAAAATCCATTTGTCCTTTGTCAGTCTGTGCCAATTGTCTGCAAACAGAGATAATTTCCGCCCAAGGAGCTTCTATTTGTTCCCTGGTAGGCGGAAGTAGAGGAAAGTCATTGAGATTGTGGCTGTGGGGCAGGTGAAACCCCTGTGTCACTTCTTTGGTTTGCTGGCTGCCATTGTCGCCCCTGTAAGGACCTCTGTATTGTCCTCTTCCTCGCCACGTCTGTTTTACCCCTTTGAAATTTTTCAGGATTAGGAAAGGACCAGTATTTTGAAGGCCAATTCCTACTGAATCTGGGGGGTTGAACCTGGAGGAAATCTTTCACCATCTGAACTGATTTTGCTTTTTCCTCGATGGACTTTAACACATCCTTAGCATTAGCACCAAAAAGCTTGTTCTTTTCCAAGGGTGCATCCAGAAGTTTTGCCTTTACATGATCTGGTAGAGGTTGATCTTTTAACCATGCATGTCTACGAATGACTGCCCCTGTCATAGCTGCCCTACATGAAGCTTCCAGTGCATCATATTCACACTGCAGGAAGTGATTGCTTACTTGCTGAGAGTTATGTACAGCTTCCTGCAAAGACTTCCTGTCTAAAGGATTAGGAGAGGCCAATGTTTTCTGTAAATCTTCTAACAGGAAATCCTGATATTGTAACATATGAAAAAGGCAATTCAAAGCTCTCATAGATAAAGTAGTGGAGGTGTAAACCTTTTTACCCCATCTCTCTAATGACCTAGCTTCCCTGTTGGAGGGCAAAGGATTTTTAGAGGTGGAAGCTGGAATACCTTTAGGTCCCTGAGAAATAGTTCCCAAATCAGCAGTATGGGCCCTGAATAAATGGGAATGTGCTTCTGGGACCCTGTAATACCTGCCTGGCTTGGCTGGAGCAGGAGGAAGAGAGTCAGGGGTAACACTAGAGTCAGAATATAAATCATCCAAAACATCAAGCACAGGAGGAATAGCTAAGGGCCTGTGCTGGGGCTTTTTAAAGAAAGTTCGAAGGCGCTTTCTGGAATCAGAATATTCCTGGCCTTGCCACTTGAAATGTTCCCTCATGGTATGCAGAACTTCCCCAAAAGAAATATCCTCAGGAGGGGAGGCCGAGGGGATGGAATCCTCTGCATCCGAGTCCTCATAGGTCTGGAAGAGCTCTTCCTGGCCATCAGAGTGGACAGAGTCCTCAGAATCTTCATCTGAAGGAATAGGGTCAGAGGGTTCAACCCGGGGCCTTTTATCGGAAGGAGGCTAGGATCCACTTTCAGGATGGGCCTGTGAACCTCTAATCATAGAAATTAAGTCAGCAGCCATAGTCATAATTTGAGTCTCTGGAGTAGGCTGAGGCAAGGCTTTAGCAGAAAGATGCTTGGTCTTACTGGCTGCCTTAGCCCTAGTGTAGGCCTTAATAGACATGGCCATAGGAGGCCTGGCAGCTCCACGTGCAGGAGTGACCTTATCTACAGCAATGGTCTCGGGCATTTCCTCGGTTTCGGTATCCGGAGGAAAATCAATAACTGGCGTCGGAGTGATATCCGGAATCGGAGTCGTCGGTAATGCGGTGTCTTCGGTTCGGAGCGGTGGAATAACAGTCTCAAGAGGAACCGAAGCACTCGCGGTAGGTTTTGGTGTGGAGTCGGTGGTAGACGCGGGCCGAGGATGTCGGTCCCGGTCTTTTCGTTTCTTGGGAGTTTGCGATGTCGGAAGCTCCGACGGCATTGAATAGGCAAATTTTTAGCCGAAAAAATCTTCAGCGAACTCCGCCCTGCGCCTGAGAGTGCGCTTGTTGAAGCGAGCACAGGCTACACAGGCCGAGACGTCGTGGTCTGGGCCAAGGCAAGGTAGACAGTAAGAGTGGAAATCCTTATGAGGTATTTGTTTACCACAAGAAAGACAATTGTTAACTTTTTCAGTAATTTCTGACATCGGCTGAGGCAAGAAAAGGTCCCCAACGGGGTACTTAGCTTTTTTGATGACTTCGGAATCGAAGAACACAGGAGCTGACCGACCGGCACTTGAGAACTGCTTCTGCTTCGGGCACCGTGCGGCAAGAAAGACTGGAGAAAATGGCGTTGGCTGATGCTTATGTACTCCAGCCGCTCTGACGTCGGAGAGAAATGCGACATCAGCTGACGTCGGACCCAGACTTTGGAATCCGGCCGACCGAGGGCTGCCTGAGGCAGGACAACCCATATGTTATGACTGCAGTTGCATTCTTGAAGGACATCTGAGTAGTAGTTTTGGGTGAGATATGGTTTCAGATGCTTTTGAAAGGACCAGAAACTATATTGACACTAAGTTGCCCTTATTTCTATTGTAGTTTCTAGTGGGTGAAACTTAGAAGAGCTGCTGTGGTGCTGTGATGCGAGTGGAAGCTGTGCTTAGTGGGAAGTTACTCTTAGTAATATAATTAAGCATCTGAGATTGAACACATTTTTTCAGGACTTTGGAAATGGGGGATAAGATGGGTATATGTCTATAATTTGAGATAGTGTAAGAGGGGATGCCTTTACGGAGGGAGAGGAAAAAGTTTTTTTATTCCAGATATGAGGGACATAGTTTTCTGTAATGGAACGGTTTATTAAGATCAAGAGCAAGATGGGGTAAGCCATGACTGTCTGCTGCAATTTGAAAGTATTTTGCTGGAAAGTTATGGTAAGGCAAAACGAGACTAAGGTTGAAAAGATGCTTTCTAATACTGGATGTGGGAATTGGTCAAGCGTGAATGCACTGACATTGATGGGTCTGGAAGGGATGGAGTGTTAGTGAAGGCTGAGTTAAGAGGAAGATAACACTTTGATGAACTGGGAGGTGACACTGTCAGTGTTATTGTTGGTAGAAGGGGTTGGTCGAGTGGCGCATCCAGTTTTAATTAATTTATTGTAGGACCATAACAGTTTGGAGTTGAATTGGTTATTGAGCTGAAAGTTTGTATAAAAAGTTTTTTTGTTGTTTTGGCCAATGATTTTGATGGGTCTCTAAGGTGTTTATAGTTCAAGGTTAGACAGAGTTTTAATCTTTTTAAACTTTTTCCAGCTTTTATTTATTCCATTACCAGTTTTGTTTCTCTGGTTAGCTAGGCTGCTGGACTCACTTACTTCTTTTCTCCAGAGTAGGGCATAAATCTTTAAGATTATTATGAATGAGTCATTGAAAAGTAACGCATCATCATCTCAAGGAAGAGTCTGCAGGATAGACCGGCTGAAGGACTGTAAACCAGTGTTTTCTTGAGTAGCCAGTCTATGGCAGAACTTTTGTTACTGGTTTTGCTGTATCTAGTTGGGATGGAGATAACTGGAGTAAAACCAGGGAGATTAATTGTCTTATGGGGTGTTGGTTTGCTAATGTATATTCAAGTCTCCCAGAAAGTGCTGTTGTGTTAAGATGCACCTACCATTTAGTAAATGCTAAAATTCCTCACTGCTGCAGTAGCTTTTTGGCTAAACGTGTTGTATCCTGCCTTGGATACAACAACCAGCCAGCTTTACAAAGCTCAAGCTCCCTCATACACATTCAGTCTGTCTGCTGATCAGCCAGCCCCCTTGGAGGAAAATCAGCAGACAGAGTGAAGAGAAATTCAGAACTTTCTTGCCATTCAGAGTGACCAGCATACTTATCCTGAAATTCTAAAGGATATAAACAGTAAGAAATGAAGTACAGTTTTGTGAACTCTTACCTTAAAAGAAGTCCTTCTCTTCCTTTTGCAGTATTCTAGACCTTGTATGCACCATACATCATTACATATGGTCTCCTTACAGGATGTAGGGCATAAAGGTGCTGCACAGAAACAGTTATCCAGAACTGAAGTGCCCCAGTAGAGAACAGTCTCCATAGGACAAAAGGAGGCTATGCACATCCAGAGGAAGAAAATGCCGATGGAAAGGGGGGCAGCGTCAACCAAGACGGTAACCAAAGCGAAGCCCAGAAGAAAAAGGCGGATGGAGGGAGGGCTGAATGGTACAACAAAACGGTACATCTACTGTTATGGTAAGATTTTACATAACTGTACTATGTCCTTCTATATCAATGTTGCAGTATTCTTCACTTTAGGAATAATACAAAAGTTTAAGAAAAGGAGTGGGAGGTGGAAGGCTGAGAGGACCCCTTAACAAACCCAAGCAGGATGGCCCTAGAAACCATATCCATTTTATAATGCATAGTTAAAGGTATGCACTGAAGACCAAGTAGCAGCTTCAAGAATGGAACTGGTGTCCAATCCCTTGAAGAAAGCACCAGAAAATACAACAGCCCTAATGGAATGTGAGCTCTAACTGAAGCAGACAAACACTTGCCATAAAAACAACAAAAGGGAATGGCTTTACATATTCAGGAAAAGATGATTTGCTTAGGAACAGTCAAACCCAATGTCCTGGGATGAAAAGAAAAAAGCTGGTGAGACTTGCAAATGGCCTTAAGTTTATCCAAATAATACCTTAACTGTCTGTAAATCTAAGATATGCAGGACCCTCTCACTAGCAGACTGAAGAAAAAAAAAAAAAGGAAAGTAGTTGTACTGCCTGATTTAGGAGCAACTTATTAACAACCTTGGGCATAAAACAATATAAAGAATACACCCTATGTGAAAAAAAAAAAAACAACAGGAGGCATGGCCATACAGGCCTGAAGCTCAGAAAACCTCTGAGCAGAAGTATGAGCAATCAACACGACAGTCTTCCAGGTACAGTGTTGCAGGAAGCTGTAACTGCCTGCTCAAAAGGAGTCACTTTTTCCAAAATAAAATGAAGGTCCCAAGGAGGAGGAGGAGGAGGAGGAATAGGCTTCCTTGGGTCCTAAGATGTAAGCAACCTTTAAGAACCTGTTTAACCTGAAAATGAGAAGCCAAAGGAGGATTCAAGGGCAGAGAGACAGGAATAGCTGACAAATGGGCCTTTACAGAAGAGTAGGCCAAGCCAGACTGGTACAACACAAACAGGAAAGAACCAGAGGGACCTCAACTGAAGAAGGGTCCTGGCTATGAACATGGCACCAGACAGAAATTATTTTCCATGTAAGACTTTCTGGTTGTGGATATTCTTGCCTCTTGTAAAACTCTGAGCATGTACTCAGAAAACAGGTGCTGAAAAGGGATCAAAAACTTACCACCTGCAGTGTCAGTTGAACAAGTGAGGATGGATGAGTGAACCCTTGTCCTGTGTAAGGGGAGCCAACCAATGAGTGGTGACTGCCCCAGGACAGATGCATTAAGATGGGGAACCAGTGTTGTCTTGGCCAAAAGGGAGTCAAGTGGCAAGATTTTCGGTGAGTCCAGCTGAATCTTCTGCAGGACTCCTGGAAGTAGAGAAAGAGGAGGGAAAGCACAGAGAAAAGTCCCCTACCAAGGAAAAGAAAGGGATCACGCCGGATGGCCTGGCGCTCTTGAAATGAGGAGAGAGCCGGCACTCTTGACATGAGGAGAGAGCCGGCACTCTTGACATGAGGAGAGAGCCGGCACTCTTGACATGAGGAGAGAGCCGGCACTCTTCAAATGAGGAGAGAGTCGGCACTCTTCAAATGAGGAGAGTCGGCACTCTTCAAATGAGGAGAGAGTCGGCACTCTTCAAATGAGGAGAGAGTCGGCACTCTTCAAATGAGGAGAGAGTCGGCACTCTTCAAATGAGGAGAGAGTCGGCACTCTTCGAATGAGGAGAGTCGTGCACTCTTCAAATGAGAGAGTCGGCACTCTTCAAATGAGGAGAGAGTCGGCACTCTTCAAATGAGGAGAGAGTCGGCACTCTTCAAATGAGGAGAGAGTCGGCACTCTTCAAATGAGGAGAGAGTCGGCACTCTTCAAATGAGGAGAGAGCCGGCACTCTTGACATGAGGAGAGAGCCGGCACTCTTCACATGAGGAGAGAGCCGGCACTCTTGACATGAGGAGAGAGTCGGCACTCTTCAAATGAGGAGAGTCGGCACTCTTCAAATGAGGAGAGTCGGCACTCTTCAAATGAGGAGAGTCGGCACTCTTCAAATGAGGAGAGAGTCGGCACTCTTCAAATGAGGAGAGAGTCGGCACTCTTCAAATGAGGAGAGAGTCGGCACTCTTCAAATGAGGAGAGAGTCGGCACTCTTCAAATGAGGAGAGAGTCGGCACTCTTCAAATGAGGAGAGTCGGCACTCTTCAAATGAGGAGAGAGTCGGCACTCTTCAAATGAGGAGAGTCGGCACTCTTCAAATGAGGAGAGTCGGCACTCTTCAAATGAGGAGAGAGTCGGCACTCTTCAAATGAGGAGAGAGTCGGCACTCTTGAAATGAGGAGAGAGTCGGCACTCTTGAAATGAGGAGAGAGTCGGCACTCTTCAAATGAGGAGAGTGGCACTCTTCAAATGAGGAGAGAGTCGGCACTCTTCAAATGAGGAGAGTCGGCACTCTTCAAATGAGGAGAGAGTCGGCACTCTTCAAATGAGGAGAGAGTCGGCACTCTTCAAATGAGGAGAGAGTCGGCACTCTTCAAATGAGGAGAGAGTCGGCACTCTTCAAATGAGGAGAGAGTCGGCACTCTTCAAATGAGGAGAGAGTCGGCACTCTTCAAATGAGGAGAGAGTCGGCACTCTTCAAATGAGGAGAGTCGGCACTCTTCAAATGAGGAGAGAGTCGGCACTCTTCAAATGAGGAGAGAGTCGGCACTCTTCAAATGAGGAGAGAGTCGGCACTCTTCAAATGAGGAGAGAGTCGGCACTCTTCAAATGAGGAGAGAGTCGGCACTCTTCAAATGAGGAGAGAGTCGGCACTCTTCAAATGAGGAGAGAGTCGGCACTCTTCAAATGAGGAGAGAGTCGGCACTCTTCAAATGAGGAGAGTCGGCACTCTTCAAATGAGGAGAGAGTCGGCACTCTTCAAATGAGGAGAGAGTCGGCACTCTTCAAATGAGGAGAGTCGGCACTCTTCAAATGAGGAGAGAGTCGGCACTCTTCAAATGAGGAGAGAGTCGGCACTCTTCAAATGAGGAGAGAGTCGGCACTCTTGAAATGAGGAGAGAGCCGGCACTCTTGACATGAGGAGAGAGCCGGCACTCTTGACATGAGGAGAGAGCCGGCACTCTTGACATGAGGAGAGAGCCGGCACTCTTGACATGAGGAGAGAGCTGCCTGTTCAGAGGGAAGACAAAAAGATGTACTGGAGGAATAACCCACCAATGGACTATGCGTAGAAACACATCTCTGTGAAGCATCCACACCAGCCTGTGGTTTGGACCTGCTGAAGGAGTCTACCACTACACTGTGCTCTGAAGGAATATACACTGCTTGAAGAATTAGCTGATAGCCAAATCCCAGGCCTGAAGAGCTATCCTGCAAAGAAGGTAAGACTTTGTGCCCTATGCTTGTTGACATACCACATATCACTGTGGGGCTGTCTATGTAAACCTTCAGGAGATCTAGAAAGAGCATGGGGTGAAAAGCCTAAAGGGCTAGAATCAGAGCTTTCATCTCTTTGATGCTGATATGGTCTGAGTACTGAGGGGGGAGGCAGACACCTTGAACTTTCAAAGTGACTACAGCAAGCCCCCCCCAACCCATGTCTGAACCGTTGGTAAACAATTCTTGAGAAGGAACTGGAGGCTGAAAGTGCAGGCCTGAGTTGAGGGTAAGCTGCTGAACCCACCACTTGAATTCCCACTTCAGGTAAGGAAGGAGAGGCACTCAGAAATCCACAAGACAGCAATGCTGAAGCCAAACTGACTTGAGGTACAATTGAAGCTTCTGCATATTTATTTTATTTATTTACGTTTACCCAGAAATTCCAACTGGACACAGGTCCTTTTTCAGTGGAGGCCCGGGGAGAAAAGCTCCACAGAACAATATACAGTCTAGCAAGAAGGAGCACTGGAATAGAAGAGGCCATGAATCCTAGGGTCCAAAGAAACTCCCTGGCTGGAATGACAGGCAGAAGAAGAAATTGAAAGAAAGCTGTCAAGGGCAAAACCTTTGGAGCTCGAAAAGAGACAAACATTGGCACTGTCTGAATTCTGTAGCTCATATACACATGATCCTGAGAAGTCAGGATAGACTTCTGGAAGTTGATAGTGAACCCCAGACTTTGAATGAGAGATATGGTGAACTCCAAAGCCTGTAACAGGCAACTGGGAGAAGATGCCTGAATCAACAGGTCATCTAAATAAGGAAAAATCTAAATGCTTTGGAGCCTGTAGAAAGCAATCACTGGAGCTAGGCATTTTGTGAATACCCTTGGAGCAGTAGAGGTGCCAAAGGGCAAAGCACAGAACTGAAAATAAGAGGAAGATGCACAGAATTGCAAAAACTTCCTCAAAAGAGGGTGAACAGGAATATGTAGGTAAGCATTCTTCAGATCCAAGGACACCAGAAAAGCCTGGGTGGCAAAAAAGGAAACGGTTTGAAGAGAAAGCATCTAAAAGGAATGAATCTTGAGAAAAGTGTTGATCAAGGAGAGGTCTAGAATAGGCCTCCAAGTGCCCTCATTTTGAGGAACCTGGAACATTCTGGAGTAGAACCCCTCTCCTACTTGTAAGGGACAGGCTGAATAGTGCCCTGGTTCACCAGGGACCCAACAACCTCTGAAAAAAGAGGAATCTGTTCCCAAGGAGGTTTCGGAATCCCTTAAAAAAGAGGGAGACACTTCCACATCATGAAGTAACCCTGAATGACGATGAACAGAACTCAAGAATCTGAAGTGATGGAGTTTGTCAATTTGGAAGATAGAGAAAGAGCCGAAGAGGCAAGGGGAACCTGGCTGAGGGTTCGGGGAGGCAAAATGGAAAAGAGAGGTAGGCATGTCAGATAAGAGAGACTTCTTAGCCACAGGGAGCTGAGAAGAGTTAGCAGGAGGAGCTTGCCTACCACGCTTCCTGCTTTTAGTGGCCTGACGAAGCTGCCTGTGAACAAAAGCAGACCTAGCACAACAGTCTACCTGGAACTTGGGGATGGGGACACAAATATATGTTTAAGGTCCTACAGAGCTTTACCTATCACCTGAAGAGACAAACATATCAGCAGCAGCCGTCCCAGAGAGATTTTTATTATCCAAAGAGGATCCACCAGCTTGGCCTTAATGTCTTCAGGTAATGATGGAAGATGAAGCCACTAATGACATCTCATGACAGACCAAAAAGAAGCAGCTATGGATGAGGCATCAGCAGCATAACAGCTGCACTTGATAGAGTGGTAAGCTACCAGAGAGGTACCCGGAACATTCTGGAGTAGAACCCTTCTCCTACTTGTGAGGGACAGGCTGAATCGTGCCCTGGTTTACCAGGGACCCAAGAACCGGGTCTGCCCCCCAAAACAGAAAGATCAGGGGACTTTCTTCAAAATCAGGGAGGTCAGAAATAACCTGACAAGCCTGGTCAATAAAGATCAGAGCACATCTGGCCATGTGGACCTGGAAATTAATGGCTCTAAAGGACATGGTGGCAGCAGTACAAAGCTTCTTTCCAATTCTCTCCATTGCTCTACTGTCTTTATCCAAAGGCAGGAGCTTGGTACAGGACAAAAGGTTAGAAGACTTGTCAGAAGAGACTGACACCACAGTAGGATCAGTAGAAGGTCATTTAAACAGGAACAGACAATACTCAGGAACCTTGTAGAACCTGTCAGGTTTATTGGAGTACGGGGCAGAGAATCAGGAGTCTTACAGGCTGTTATAAAGGAGCCTAACAAAGCAGCCAACATAAGGGGTTCTGAAAAAGATTTGTGCATGTAAACTTGAAGCAATGCACAGCCTACAGAGCTATCACCCACTTCTACAGAGATGTCCAGTGGAGGCTGGACAGCAAAAGATTCTGGACGTGATTTCTTGGCCTTCTTCATGCTTAACAGTACTACCTCGGGGTTATGGTCCCGCCATACTACTTTGGGTCAACTCTAAGTTGCTGGTTCTTGAGATAAATGGCCAGGGAAGAGAACTGGCTTCTATGAGTCTTAGGAACAAAAGCTTTACAAATACTACAGGAGGTATGGTCATGGGAAGCGCCCCCAAGCATAAAAAATAAAAGACACTGTTCATGACAATTCTTATGTGGAATCTGCCTCCCATACTAGCATTTCCTTCTTGGATGACATGATCTCCAGGTAACCAAACGAAAACAAGACCAACAGTAAGAAAGGGGAAAATAAAAGACCCCAACTGGACACGTATCTGACTGCTAGGTATTAGCACAAAGGGTGTTCAGATCAATGATGGCATTCGGAGAGGCAGTAAATGAGTTCTGGGTAACTGTGTCTGTACATCATCTTTATGCCCTATGCCTTGTACGGGGAGCATATGTGTGACATATGGCACATACAAGATCAAAAGGATTTTGTATACATGCCGGACATTGGGTTATTCTAGGTAGAAGGTCCCTAAGGTGAAAATACTGCAACAGTGATATAGAAGGACATCTTTAAATCCCAACAATAACAATCTATATACAGAAATATGAAAATGAGTGGGTGCAGCTACTGCAGCAGTGAGGAAATCAAAAAGCTACTGTTATGGTAAATGAAACTTACACAAGTGTACTACTGTTCATCATTCTCACTTCTGCAGTAGCCTTTTGGATATACAGGTTGATTATCAAAGCTTATCTAACCTGGGAGGAGGAACGATAAGAATCTAGGAGCCCTGGGAGAATTGTCCTAGCAAAGCCAGTCCTGCACCTGGAAAAAGGAGTATAGCTTATAATGCTTCACAAAAGTATGTACAAAGGACCAGGTTGCTGCATCTAGAATACTTCGAGACCACCCCTTTCAAATATGTTATTCGTAGATGTCAAAGTTCTAGAAGAATGTGCCTTGATACTGCCCCGAACTGATTTACTACTGTTGGCATAACAAAAGTAAACAGTTGAGGAAAACCACCATAAAACTGTTTTGACACAGGTTGCCACTTTTCTTTGTTCCATAAAAAAATAGGACTTGATTCTGTCAAGATAGTACCTGAGCTGCCTATGCTTGACCAAAGTACGTAGAATCGTCTCTCTCTCTCTCTCTCTGGTTCTGAGGATCTAGATACAACACTGGGAGATTGATGCCTTGACTCAAAGTAAGCTTTGAAACAAATCTGGGTATAAATGAGGGATTTGTTCTTAATATGACTCTCTCTCTCTCTCTCTCTCTAAAAGCCAAAATATGGTTCGTCCACCACATGGGCTTGCAACTCGGATACTCTTCTTGAAGACATCAGAGCAACAATGAGTACAGCCTTCCAGGAGACAAACTTTAAATCCACCTGATGAGCTGGTTCAAAGGGAGATAGAGTTAACTTTTCCAGCACAATGGTCCCAGGAAGCAGCAAACTGTTTTCTAGGAGGCCTAAGATATAAACACCTCTTGAGAAACTATTTTACTAAAAACAGAAAATAAATGGGAGGATCCATGAGCAGACAAGTTGAAATGGCCACAAGTACCTTGAAATAGGAATTAAAAAGCAAAGAGGAAAGTAACTCTCACAAATACTTCAGAACCAAGTGTTACATAACCCCCAAAAGGACCCTTGCTTATTGGCTAGGTCCCAACTAGTCATTCTTTTCCACTCGACAGTATAAGACTTGCTAGTTGCATGTTTTCTTGCCTCCTTTAATACCTGCAGCACGTCCTCATGAAGAGGTGCCTAAAAGAAATTAAAACTGAATCATCCAGGCAGTTAACCTAAGTTGTTTGAGATAAAACTTTACTAGTATTGTGTGAATAGGTTCAGTATGCAATGAAGCTTTTGGTAATTGCCCTTGGCCATTTCAATAAGATGAAAGAAACAATGCTGCCTAGGCCAAAATGGAGTCACAATAATTTCTGGAGTCCTTCTGAATCTTCAGAATTACTTTGGATTTCAGTGGAAAGGGTGTAAATGCATAAAGGAAAATTCCTTACCACGGTAATGAAAATGCATCTGTTTTCCAAATTTATTTACATCCTGCCCTGTCTGTTTTGAATGCACACAGATTTATTTGAGGTGTTCCCTACAAGTGGGCCACCACCTGGAAGACTCCCTTGTTCAATTTCCATTTGTGAGGGTCTGTAGATCTGTCTTGGTCTAATATACTTGGAGAATAAAAGTGTGTTTTATAGCTGCCTCTCAAGCCAAAGCCAGCCTGCACACCAGGTATGACCTGGTGCCCCCTCCCCCACTTGTTTATGTACCACATCACTGTGATGTTGTCTGTAATCCCCTGAAGAGGTCCACAGACCATAGATGATGAAGAGATTTTAAGGCACAGATCACAGCAAACATCTCTGAAATGTATCTGTTTTGGTCTGTCTGGGGTGTTCCACAGGCATAACGCCTGTATCCCAAAATAAATTCCTACTCAAGCAAAATTTAAGGCATTTCTAATTACAGAATAACTTGAGGGTCTAAGGAGATAAATGGCGATCTGGATTTACAGTCATTTGCTGTCTCCACCAGGGCAGATCCTTTTTAACAAAGTCCAAAATTGGAATCTGAAATTCCACAGGATGAAGATGTTAGGTCCATGTGATTTTTACAAATCACTGAATTTTTTCATGCGCAACATGGCGTGAGGGATCATAATTATCATAGAAGTCACGAATCTTAGAATCCTGAAAAGTTCTCCTCCAGAAGTCTGAGGCTGACTGCAGAAAATCAGAAAAGTTCCTGGATAAAAATAAGGAAAGCCTTTAGTTATGAAGTGTTTGTGTGAAAGAAGCAAGAAGGATTTTTGTACATCTATCTCAAATCCCACATTAGAACGAAGAGACGAAACCCGTGTTAAGGGCTCCTGACATCTGGGAAAACACTCTGCCATGCAGTCTGCAATGGACTATGAATGGAGCTAGACACTTTGTAAACATCTTTGGTGCTACAGAAAACCCAAAGGGTAATGCACAGAACTAAAAGTGTGACTCAGACACTCAGAATCTGAGCAATGTCTTGATGCCTGTGGCTATGGGGAAGTTATGAGCGTCATGGAGACAGTAGATCTAAAAGATGTTCATTAACAGAGGAACGAGAGGGCACAGTTTGGTGGGTCTACATTTTGAACTTTAACACTTTCAATACAGATCGAGAAAGGAAAGCTCGAAATCTGGTCTCCATGAAAGCCCTTTCTTTGGAACCAGATACTTTCTGGATAGAACTATCTACTTGTTTAACCAAAAGGCAATGGTTCTATGACCGCTAGGGTGGCAATGGTTCTATGACCGCTAGGGTAAGTGTTGAAGAACTTAAGGAGAAATTTCAGGGAAATTCTTCCCATCCACGAAACCAGAGAAGAGGTAATTGTATTCATTGCCAACTGTAACCCTCCTGAACCACCTTTACTACCCAGCAGTCTGAAGCAAACTGTTGCCAAACTGGAATGCAAAAAGCCAGTTTCTGGGACAGGTTTAAAGAGATGGGGTAAGCAGGGATGAGGGTGGAGTAAGGAATGCTGGCATAATCATTCTGAAGTATTAGACTTTCCTTTTTTTTGGAAAGGATCCTGGTTTCTTCTTGTTTCCCTCCTGCCATCTCATTTTTTGCTCCCTGTTTACCTTAAAGTAGTAGTGATTGCTTGTTTTAAACATCTGTAAAAGGGAACTTGAAAAACAACTCGAGACACTCCGAATTAATTTCCAGACCATCAAATTGTTTACTTATTCAGCAAACTTTTGGTTATGCACCCAGACATACGCCTCAAAATAGTGTTGGCCCTAAGCACACTGTCTGTACAACCATACACACTCTTCACAGGTTGTTTAGATATTTGCAAAAGATTAGAAAATATAGAATTCAGAAAGGAGCTACCTTCTCAAGGAAGTATAGTAGAGCATTCTTACAAATGGTCTGTGCAACACAGAATAAACATCCACATAAATGCCTGTTAGTTAAGAATTAGGTAAGCTAAATACGAAGAACAAAACATTCTCTTAACAAATCTGTCCAATACTTTCCAGACTTTCCATTCTTTATCCACAGGTGTATTTATCAACAGACTACTTCCAGCGGGCGAAGAGGTGGAAATAGTCATTAAGTCAGACCTATGATGTGAAAACAATTTTTTTTCTTTAGTTTGAGGTGATTTATACAGTTTATCTGCCTTTTTGGGGAATAAAGGTTGAGAATCAGGATAATTATAGTCGGCATTAAACACATCCTTCAGGGCAGGCAAAATGAGAGGGATGGGAGTAGAATGAGGTACACCCACCTGTAACATATCATAAATCCCTACATCACTCGATAAGTTGCCAACTGGCTTACTTACAGAACCCAGACTGTAAAAGTATCTGGCTCCAAATCCAGCTCCAGACAAGTGCCAAGTGGAGTACCTCAGTGTTCAGTCCTGGGACCACTCTTGTTTGACATCTACTTCTCTGAAGTACAGGCCAACAGTAAGGGATTCTGGCTAACAAAGTTTGCAGATGACTGCAAACTGGGAGCCATTATTGAATCCCCAAATGATGTGGATATTCTACAAAAGGGCCTTACAGAAACAGATGGTTGGTGCCAGAGCCATGGGCTCAAGCTTAACACCAAAAAATGTATAGTTATCCCCTCTAGTTAAAATCATTTACCCATGAATTACCACATATGTGGCAGTACACTAAACAACGAAAGTGTGATGAGAGACTTAGGGACACAGGTGGACAGTGGTCTCACCTTTGATAACCACATCGCCACAACAGTCACAAAATCCTTCTATGTGGCACACCTCATCACTAAGGGCTTTTTATCAGAAATAAGGAGGTCATTGTCCCACTGTACTCATCCCTCATTAGACCCATTACAGAGTACAACGCCCCATTTGGTATGTACCTCACAAGACATCTGAAACAGCTGGAAAGGCCGTAGAAATACCTCACTAAAAGAATCACAGGCCTAAAGCAGATGCCCTATGTTGACTGTCTAAAAAACTCCAGCTATACTCTGTGGCATATCGCCTACTCAGAGGCAATCTCTGCTTAACATACAAGGCCATGTCAAACCCTGAGCTGTTGGACACGCTCCACTTAAAGAAATCCCAATCCCTCAGAGCCACACGGTCCAGGGATCTAAACCTTGTCATCACAATGAACAAAACATGCTGGAGAGATAGGTTCCTGACCCAGAGACTCCCCATACTCTGGAATAGACTGCCCATACATGTCAAGCAGAGCGCCTCCTTGGCCCTCTTCAAAAGGAACCTTGACGATTGGATGGGAGATAGTGAATTCACCCTGGAGATCACATCAGTCGCCCTGCTAGACAGGGGTCCAGGGAAGTAAATATTGTGAGAAGAAATATCCAGAGAATTGCTATAGCTAGGCTTGTATAGGCCCCTAGGGTTGATAGCCTAGTACCAACCTATGAACCTATAATATTTTCTTGGTTATGGGAGAATATCCACTTGCTCCCACTAAAACATCTCATCCATCCTGGAAATAGCTCGTGAGAAAGAAACTTCTTCCAAGAGAGGTAGACAAGACTATGTTTCCTCAAAATCAGATATAAGGTATTGCAAGAAAGTAGAAGGATTAAAAATATGCCCAGTAATAGAATCAACGGGATGTATAGTCCATTGACAGATTTGATTGTTGTTCATGTGGAGATGTGTATTTGACAGGGTGTGGGTGTATACCCACCAGATGGTATTTAGGAAAAACCAAGAGAACAGTTAAAATACGGACACTTGAACATGTAGGAGACATTAGAAATTAATGTTTGGAAAGTTCTGTTGCCCAGCATTTTTATCCAGCTCATGCATGATCTGATGCCAGCTTTTTCTTTAGTATTTTAGCCAAACCATATTTAAATTTAGGGAGTGATTTCATTCACAGGCTTTTGGAAATGGAAACAAGGGTCATTATTAATTATAGAACTTCACAACTTAATGGCATGAATTGGAAATTAATCTCGATGTGTAATTAATTATTTTTTATATACAACTAAATTTTGTAGTATTGGTAAATTTTGTATATGTTTTGCACTGTAGCACTGCGATAGTTGGTGTATTTTTTGTCAATGGTGTTTTATAAAGGGTGGTTCATAATTGTTTTTCAATGAAATAATGATATGTGAAAAGTATGTGTATTTAAAGAACTATTACATGGTGTACAATTTATTCATTGAAGGCAGTTTGGCGAGTAGAAGCACCAGTAAAGCTTCTTTTGCAGCTATTCACATCTCTGGCTCCTATTTCGTTCTATGTTTATTTTTTTGGTGTGTCAGTTTTTTATTTGGGATTAAGAATCTGCTGGAAGACCAGCCCTGTATCCATCTGTCATAATCCACCATCTTATTTTCCTCAGGAATTTCTTTACTAACATTGCCCTCTGAAAAGGATTTCTGAGCCCCAGGATTGGCAGCCTGCAATAATTGCCTGGCTAAGGTAAGAAAATCATCTCTAAAAAGAGACACCATATCTTGAGATGGGCAATGTCTTTTTGTATTTTACTTTCCAGGTAACACCCTGAAAGACAGTGGGTTATACAGCACTTCAGCCTTGTCCAGAGGTCACTTTCCCCATTTACCCCAAGAAGCATATCCCAGAACCAAAGAAGAAAGTTCTCTCATGCCAGTATCAGACATTGGGACATCTAAAGAGGACATGTCTGCCCCCCCCCCCCCAGTTCATGGTAGCTGAAAGGACTACACTAAGGGAACCTGGAGAAGCAAGTGAATGGTCTGAGGAAAAATGGCCACTACATATTCAGTCAACAGATGAGATACAGTTGGAGCCCAAAGTGGAGGCAAAGTTATTATGTTGTTTCTTCTTTTTAGGAGAAAAGCCGGCAGGACTGGAGTAGGTATCCAAGTTGCAGCTGGTGAAGAGGTTTGAATGCCAGTAAGCAGAGCTGGAGTGAGTTGGTCAAAAGTACAAGTGTTCACAAACAGCACACACACTTCACCTTTTCAGTAAATGCAGAGGTAAAATACAAATTCCTATCAGAAATTAACCACTTCTTCCTGATGCAGCCTAACAGTAAAAACTAGCAGTTAAGTTGTTACAAAAATGTTAAAACATTTTTCTGTCCTATCAATACACTTCCTGGTTCCTACACTTACACATTCAGAGTAAAAATGTAAACAACTGGTGCACCTTTACAACAGAACTACCCCAAATCAAAGCACAAACTCTTAAAAATTGAGGTCCCTGACAGGAAACCTTCAATGTTGTGAAAAAACATAGTGTTGCTTAAAGGGGAAATACTGCCTTTAGTTACCAAATAAAAAATATTTCCTTTAAAAGGCAACAATTTCTATGTGGATGGGCCCCCTGTGGGGACTTACCTGCCAGATATGAAGCTTGAAGGCTGACTGCTGTTCGTCTGAAGCCTCAGAGCTGCTTCCTCTTGAGGCAAGAAGAAAACACTAAACTAGTCTTCACCCTGACTGATGACTTCCTTCCAAGAGGATGGACAGCCATCAGTCAAAATGAGAGTGTGGGCTGGACCAGAGCACCGTGAAGCTGGCTGGTTGTTGTATCAAAGGCAGAATACAACCTATATAGCAAAAAGACTACTGCAGCAGTGAGAGCAACAAACATTTACAGCTTCTTGTATGATGTTTTTAGGGGTCCAAAAAAACATTCTTCCGCAGTGTCAGTTATTTCCACGGAGAATGTGGGCCATTATTATGCATTAGACCTTGTGGTCATTAGCTTTGAGAGATGTAACAAGAACTTCAACAATCTTGAAAAGAGAGGGCTGTGGGTGGAGACAAAGCCAAAGGGTAAATATTTCTTTATCCTTTGTTTGTTGTTTTAGCCATGTTTTGGTTATGGCCATGGATGCCTGGGGAATGAAGAACAATCCAGGCTTGCACTTCAGGAATTTTACTTTAGGCTCTCCTTACATTAATATTAAACAGCAATGGGTTACAGCACTTTGAAAGGGGGGCTGAATTTGGGGAGGGGGTGTAGGCTATCTGCACAGGACTTGGGTTTGCATGAATACTGATGCATAGTAGTAGTGTATGTGGAGGGAGGCATGGGGCCATTTAGTTTAAATTTTTAGGTTAAGGCCTGTGTGCTCACCATAAAATTCCATCTGTTTTGTCCATTTTCATTTATCCTCAACATATAGGTTTGGTTCCAAGCCTCGGAGCCGACTCGGCTGTTACTACAGCTCGTGAAAGCCAAAAACTCTCGAGCTTAACCCTTACCCACAATGCTCCTCTCCTAGTTACCTCAGATAGAGTTTGCTGAAATACAAAGAATGAAAAATCCCAAAATACTTCAGAGACCATATCTCGGACCATAAAACAACAATAATATGTGACATATCCATTATCTGTTCCACTAACAACTTCAAGGGCAGGGGGAAGGTTGGGGGGGGGGGAGTCGAGGATAAATGAAAATGGACAACACAGATGGAATGTTATGGTGAGTATACAACTACTTTATCTGATGTTGTCAATTTTCATTTTATCCTCGACCTATGGGACAGAGTCCCCAGCTACCGTTGACCTTGGGAGAACTAAAGGAAGGATATTCCTGAGCACTATTAAACGAAATGGCATCTTCCCCTGAAGACCAGATTCAATTTGTAATGAGTAATAAAGGTATGAGGAGAAGCCAAGTTGTTGCTGCACAGACAGCCACAGAAGCTCTCGTTTGTGAATCTGTTGAAGTAGCGACAGCTCTTGTAGAATTTGCCTTTAAAGGCCTAGGTAATTTAATTTTCTTTTTATTATCAATAAAAGAAAATATATTTTTTGAGCCATCTGGCTAGCATCACTTTGCTCACTGGTTGGCCAAGTCTTGTAGATGAAAATGACACAAATAGTTGATTGGAGTTTCTTAAATTCTTAGTTCTGTGTAGATAGAAACAAAAACTGCCTGTGAATGTCTAATAAATGCAAGCAGTATTCACCTTTGTTAGTAAAATCGAGAAAAAACATAGGTAAATTAACACTCTGATTGATACCGGTCTCTGACACCACTTTAGGCAAAAAGAAATTATTGGTTCTCAGTGAAACTCTATCCTTATGAAAAATCAGGTAAGGAGGTCTACATGATAAGGCTTGCATTTCTGAAATCCTTCTGGCAGAAGTTACTGTCACTAAAAATATACTTTTCCAGGATAAAAATTTCAGATCAGATTCAGCTGACGGTTCAAAAGGAGGTTGAACAATGGCTTGCAGCACTAAGCTGAGATCACAAGGTGAAGTAGGATCTTTGTAAGGGGGGTTAAGCAAGAGTATTCATTTTAAGAAGGCCTTGCAAAGTTATGAGAAGCCAAACAGTATTCTTTAAAACCATTACGGAAATTAGAAATAGTGGCTAATTGAATATTTATAGTAGACTGGGAAGCACCTGCTTTAAAAAGTGAAGCTAAAAATTACAGGACTTTATCAATGAATGCTGAAAAAGGGTCAATATTGTTATCACCAGCCAAAGGGTAAAATTCTTTCATTTACTGGCATAGAGTTTATGGGTGGCTGGCTTTTGAAAGGATAAGTATATGACATACCAGAGAGGAGAGAGAGGGATGCCTAGCTATTAACAGAACTGGAGAAACCAAGCTGTCAGGTTTACAATGTTCAGATGGATTAATCCCTCTGGATGAGATGGGTCGTGAGCTGGGTCCAGAACCCAAGGCTGTTGAATCAGATAAGGCCAAAGAAAGGGGTCTATATTTGTTGATGCTAATAAGGTGCAATAAGGATTACTTTGCTCTTCAACCTGAATGCTTTCTGTAGGAATTTTGGGATTAGAGGAATTGGGGGAAAGACATACAGCAGTCTGCAGGGACAAATGTGGAGAAGAGCATCTTTCGGTGACTCCCCCGGAGGAGGGATCAGGGCAAAGTAGTTGCTGCACTTTCACTTGTTTAGGGGAGAGGGGTGTCAAAGTACAGCTGGCCCACTGACAGTAAATTCTTTCCATCACTTTTGGACTGACAGACCACTCATGAGGTAGGAGAATGCACCTGCTTAGTTTATCCGCCATCACACTGGAACTCCCCGGAATGTGCACTGCTATCAGAAAGAGGTTGGAAGAGATTGCTCACTGGCACACTCAGAGCTTCCTGGCAAAGGGAATAGGATTTGGTTCCTCCCTGTTTGTTGATGTACTAAATTACTGAAATATCGTCATTTGAATCTCAATTGTTCCTGAAGGAAGAACAGTCTAAAAGGCTTGCAATACTAAAACCACTGCCCTTAGCTCCAGTACACTGATATGCAAGTTGGCCTCTGTGAGGAACCAAGTGCCTTGGACAGTCATACCCAGATAATGTCCCCCTCACCCCATCTGGGATGCATCCGTGGTCACTATGGCTAGGGGTTGCAAAGGGACAAAAAGACAACCCAGATGAATGTCTTCAGACTGCATCCACCAAGCTAAATCTTTTCTGCAAAGACTGGTGATCAAAATCACGTCTGATGTGGGTTGGTTTAACAATGACCATTGAGATTCTAGCAACCATTGTTGTATTCTCATGTGGTATCTTGCCAAGGGAACTAGAGTTATACCTGCAGCCATGGAGCCCAGTGCTTGAAGGACTAGTCTATCAGTTACTCTTCTGTTGCTGATTAGCTTCTATACCAGACTTCTGATTTTCTGTAATTTCACAGGGAGAAGAGAAGCTATGGAAGTTTGAGTATTTAGATGGACTCCTATGAACTCTTAAATTCCGAGTTGGGGTCAATTTTGATTTTTTTTTTTGTCATTTATAGTTATTCCCATATAAAAGCAAACGTGCAGTACATGGTCTCTTGCTTCTATCAACTGATGCTTGGTCTGAGCGGTAATAAGCCAATCCTCAAGATAAAGAAACACTCAGAATTCCTGCAGTCTCAAGTGAGCTGCTACTGCTGCCACACACTTGATGAACACCCTGTGGGCTATGGTGAGAACAAAGGCCAGAACTCTGAACTGAAAGTGACTGGCTCGCAGCCAGAAGCAGAGGAATCTTCTGGATCATTTGTCCATCTTTACATGGGAATATGCATCCTGAAGATCTACTGAGCACATCCAATTGTCTTTTTCCAAAAACGGCAGACTGGAACATACTGTGACCATATGGAATTTGGTTTGATGAACTGATTTGTTCAGTACACTTAGACCCACAATCAGTCTCCAGTCCCCTGTATTTTTTGGCACTAAAAAGAATCAAGTAAATTCCGGAGTCTCTCAGGTCTGGTGGGAATACTTGGATGTCTCTTCCTAGCAGTTTTTGGATTTCTAGAACTGTGTGTTCCCTCTGACTGGGTGGAACATTGGGGATTTTTTTGCATATGGGAAGAGCTAGAAGAGAAAAGGAAAATTGTATAGCCTCTGGATATAATCCTCTGCAAGCCAAGAATATTCAGAGGTATACAACAGAAAGAAAAAAAGATCATCAATGATGATAGCTCAGAATACACCAAGGTGTATTGAAAGAGAGAGAAGGATAAATCTAAAGGTGTTATAAAGAAGTGGGTTAACAACTAAAAGGTAAGAAGAAAAGTAGAAACTCTTTCAAAATCCGAAAAAAGTTACACTTGGCTTGAGAACAATGGCGAACGAGTCTGTCATGAAAAGCAGCAAACAAGATCTGAGGTAACTAGTACAGGAACATAGTGGGTAAGGGTTAAGCTCATGAGTTTTTGGCTTTCACGAGCTGTAGTAACGGTCAAGTTGGTTCAGAGGCTTGGAACAGAACCCATATGTCGAAGATAAAATGAAAACTGACAACATCAGATTATAATTTGGTTTTATAAGGTGAATGGGGATGTATTAGTTAAGTATAGTGAAATGACACAAAGACAGTGGCTTATGTTGTAATAAGTTATGGTGTCTAAGCCTGGGCCTCGTAGGTAGGTTCAAATGAGGGGTTGGTGATAAGATGTGATGGTGGATAACCATATAAAAGTTGGTAGTTTTTGAAAAGTTCAAGGTGGATCTGCAAGTTTCTTCTTTTCTTGGAACAAGAAAGTCTGGAGTAGAACCCTGTACCTGCTTCTTTTTACTTTTGCTACAGCTCCTTGACACAGGACACCATTTAGTGGGGGAGGGAGGAATCAAGTGTACTTGGTCCCAGGGAAATGGTGGAATATATGCAAAATAAAAGCTATGTATTACCATAATGATGGATCCTTTCATTCCAGTCCATCTGATACAATACGTGGGACCTCGAGCCCCAGCTTTCACCCGAACTGGCAAATTGGTTCTCCAGCCATAAGCCCTTCCCAACTTTTGACCCCAAATGCCTTGCCACTACCAGCGTACCTCAGAGATCACATGTGGTGCCTATTTTAAGCACATCTGCACTGCCTTTGATGCAGGATAACAAGTGTAAGATGCATATAATGGCAGGGGGAAGGAGGATGGGTTATTGTGGAATTAAAGGCTCTATCATTATGGTAGGTACACAGTTTTCATCTTATTCATTCAGTCAGTCCAATCTGACATAAGGGTCATAATCCCGAGCCACTAGATTCTTGGGTGGCCTTATGACAGAAGAGTCTTCAGGATGGTGGAGGTACAGTCTAATATGCAATGCTTGACAAATGTATGAGTTAAAGTGGCAGCCTTAAAAATCTCATCTAAGGACAGTGTTCTGAAAAAGGTCACTGAGGTAGAAACTGCTCTAGTGGAGTCTGCTTTAGGTTTAACTGGCAAGGATTTACTCCTGGAAGTATAAATAAAGGAAATACAGTCCAACAACCATCTGGAAAGAGAAATCTTTGAAACTTTCTTGCCCAACCTGTTATGTGCAAAGGAAACAAATACTTCCTCATTTTTTCTGAAAGAAGCTGTTCTATGAAGACAGATGCTCATAGGCAACCTTGCGTCTAAAAATATGCAAAATGTATTCTCCTTTGTTCTGGTAATTTGGAAAACACTGAAAAGTGAATGGACTGTTAACAGTTGGTCTGAGAAAATATCTTTGGAAGAAATTAAGAATTAGTTCTAACAGTAATCCTTTCCTTATGAAAAACTATGTATGAAAACCCGGGCTGAACCACAAAGGGAGGGGGAGTGTCCATATTCATAAAGGACACCCACACCTCCAGGTTAGTAGCAACACATGAAGCATCAGAGACCATACAGGTACAACTAACCATAGGCAAAACTGCTATACAACTGGTAGCATGTTACAGTCCACCCTCCCAATCTCAAGAACCCCACTCAGCCTTCCTGAAGACATTGGAGGATATGAAAGTATCACAAAATACCATCATACTGGGAGACTTCAACTACCCAAACATAGATTGGGTACATTATTCTAGCCCTAATACCCTAGCCCAAAGGTTCCTGGAATTCATAAATTCAAATGCATTGGAACAACTAGTCACCTCTCCCACTAGGGGAGATAATATACTAGACCTGATCATCACAAACATGGGGACAAAATGCTCCACACCAGAAGTATACCCCTCACTAGTTAGATATGACCACAAACTAATCACCCTGGATATACATATACCACCTCCACCCCCAGCACAAAGGACCACAGTGAAAAACTTCTCAAAAGTAAACTTCACTCTTCTTAAGACTGAGATGGTATCCTTGGATATCACATCCCACAATGCCGAATCCTTCACAAATGCTTTCTATGGACATCTCCAAGAATGCATGAATCATGCAATCCCAAACAAATCCAAGTCCCTCTCCACCAAATGTAAGCATCCTGTCTGGTGGACCTCAGCCATAAATAAATTGTATAACAAAAGAAGGAAGCTACTACACGTCAGAGCGAAATCAAATGAAGGGAAGACATCTCTGATCAACATTAGCAGAAAACTACGTTCTCTCATAAAAACATCCAAGGCAAACTTTGAGAGAAAAATCGCTAAGGACACTAAAGATAACCACAAAGTCTTCTTCAGCTACATTAGAAACCTGGGCGGAAACCCTCAGATATGCTCAGAGTTGGTTCACAACAAAAAAAATACACTGAACCCACAGATATTGCTAACATTCTGGCTGACAGGTTCAGTGCAAATTTCTCCCCTCCTTCACCCCCAAAAGAAGAAATACTTATCCCAGCTGAATGTAATCTCCCTGTCATCTCAGATGTCCAAGTGAGAACCGCCCTAAACAAAGCAAAAACACAGCATCAATGGGACCTGACGGTATCCCGGGTGCATGTTACGTGAACTCCAAGAGGAGCTAAACCCACACATAAAAATGCTATTTAACCTTAGCCTTACTTCAGGATATGTACCTGAACACTGGTGTACAGCAACAGTGGTCCCACTCCACAAGGGGGGTGCCTCTACAGACCCTGGAAACTACCGCCCCATAAGCTTAACTAGCCTGGTCTGCAAAGCTATGGAAAGAATCATTATGGAACTCAAACAGAGACATAGGGGACCTACAGACACTTGACCCCCACCCAGTTCGGCTTTGTAAAGGGCTGATCCTGCCTTTTAAACCTGGTTGACTTTTTCGAAACAGTCACTAGAGCCATTGATGAGGGCAAAGCAGTCCATACAGCATACCTGGACTTGGCTAAGGCCTTCGACATAATACCCCACTCAGGCATCATAGATAAGCTAAACAGCTTAAAAGTAAACCCTTATGTCACTAGATGGGTTGCAAACTGGCTAAAGGACAGAACCCATAAAGTTAAAATCGCTGGAGCAATGTCAGACTCAAAGCCAGTCACAAGTGGTGTCCCACAGGGATCTGTCCTGGGACCCCTCTTGTTCGGCATTTATTTCTCAGATGTTAAAGCAAACATGGGAGGGCTGTGGCTGACAAAGATCGCAGATGACTGCAAACTAGGCACCATAGTCGATACACCAGCAGACACACACATCCTACAAAAAGGCCTCACTGAAATGGACAACTGGTGCTGTAGTCACGGCCTTAAACTAAATGCCAAAAAATGTATAGTCATCCCTTTTGGAAAAAACAAAGTACCCACAAATTATCACACAGACAGCAACCCACTGAGTACGGAAAAAGTAATCAGAGACCTAGGGACCCAAGTAGACAGCGACCTCTCATTTGACACCCACGTTGCCAAAGTGGTTAGAAAAACATTCTACCTTGCACACCTCATCATGAAGGGATTCACATCCAGATCCAAGGATGTCATTGTACCCCTATATTCCTCCCTCATCAGACCCATGATTGAGTACAATGCCCCATTTGGTATGTACCTCACCCGGCATTTGCAACAGCTGGAGAGACCACAAAAGTACCTCACCAAAAGGATCAAGGGTCTCCAACATATGTTTTATTCTGCCAGACTAAAGAAACTTCAGCTCTATTCAGTAGCATACCGCCTGCTCAGAGGTGATCTCTGCCTGACGTACAAGGCCATGTCCAATCAGGATCTGATGGACATGCTCCACCTCAAAATAAATCCAAATCCATCAGGACCATGAGAGCTAAAGACTTAAACCTCGGCACAAGTATGAATAGGACATGCTGGAGGGATAGATTCATAACCCAGAGGCTTCCCATGCTTTGGAACAGGATCCCAGTTCATATTAGGCAGAGCCCCTCACTGACTCTCTTCAAGAGAAATCTTGACGAGTGGATGGGAGATCGTAAGTTTACCCCAGGGGTCACATCTGTGTCACTGCTAAACAGGGGCACAGTAAACTAATTCTATTATATAAGGGGACCTTCATTGTGTCACTACTAGACAGAGGCACAGTATTCTAGATTTATTCTGTACATTTTTGTACCATTTCATGGGGTGGCAAAAGCCACATCACTATGGCCAGGCTTACAAATGCCCCAGGGCAGATAGCCTAGTACTATACTATGAAACTATAGGACAGGGCATGGAGTTCCGACACCCTCCTGGCTGAAGTGACTGCTACTAATAGTCTTCCATTACAAAACTAAAACTCTGCAGAAGCAGCAGGCTCAAATGGAGGTCTGGGCAAGATTTCCAAAACCAGATTCAAGTATCATGGAGAGGCTGGATCTTTTGCAGGAGGCCTCAAATGAAATGCACCTTTAAGAAACGTGTTACATAGCCTGTGAGAGGCCAACAAATAGCCTAAAAGCCTACATGGAAGGAGGAATAAGTCACTAATTGTACCCTAATGGTGGAGAAATAGCAGCCAGCTGAAAATAATAAATAACAGACAATCTCTGCCACTAGGGCAGCAACGGGATCAACTGTATGAGATTCTGCCCATAAGGCAAACCGTTCCATTTATTATGGTATATTTTTTGCATGTAGGTGATTTTTGAGAAGCTGTGAATACCTGTAAAACATCTGAGAAAGGGAACTGCCCCATGCCATCACTGGAACTGGAGAACCCAGGAGGTTAGCCTCAGGTTGGAAATATCTAGATGAGGTTCCCTGGACAGGTGAGATACTAGATCTAGAACTAGATCCAGGAACCTTTAGGAAGGGGAAACCAAAACTGTCTGGACCAGAATTGGGCAATGAGGATGACTTTTGTCTTGCATTGAATGGCCTTCTGTATGAACTTGGCCATGACGGGAATGGGGGTATATGAGTAAAGTAGTCTTGGAGGCCAAGGACTGGAAACAGCATCCCTGGTTGTTTAATCCCTGATGCAAGAGAATGGCAAAGTAACTGCTGCATTTGGTGTTCTGTGGGGTTGCAAAAAGACTGCAGCATGGTTCACCCCAATAGTCAAAAATCTCTTATGCTACTGTTAGATTTAGGGACCACTCCACACATGATGGAGGAGATTTCTGTTGAACTTGTCTGCAAGGTCAATGAACCTCCCAGGGATGTGTATTGCTGTTAGAAAACTGTGAGAGGTTATACACCCATTGCCATACCCTCATGGTTTCACAGCACAGCAGATGCAATCTGGTTCTCCCTGCTTGTTTATGCATCAGGTGGCTGTAATGTTGTCTGTCTGAATGCTTATCACCCTACAGAACGTCAGTCCTATAATTCATGCAACAAAAAAAAACTGCCCTCATTTCTAGGACACTGATATGAAGACAAGTTTCTGAATCTGACTATGAACCTTGGACCATTATCCCTTCCCAATGCCCTCCCAACCCAAGGGAGGATGCACCTGTGGTTTCAATGGCTATGGGAAGGAGAACTTAGAAAGGAACTGCCTGAAGCTATCAGATTGAAGCCACCAATTTAGATGGGTTTTACATGGCTGAGTAATTTAGCTGGGAAAAGACACAGGATCGTACTTGTTAGACCACTGTAAAATCCTCACGTGGTAACAGGCAAACTATACCATAAAGATTGATACTGCCATTAATCCTAACACTCTCAAGGTCAGCCTTGCTGGAGGGCAGTCAGAGTTTAGAAGGGCCTGAAACACACACTTCAAAGACATGATTCGGTCTTGTGGAAGGGAGATCACGGTAAATGCCATGTCCAAAAGGCAGCCAGGGAAATATTTTGTGTTTAGAGGGTATCAGGTTGGATTTTGCTAGATTTACAGTGATCCCCCTGGGATGCACAAAGTTGAAGATGATGATCCTTTGACTGAAGGAGGGACACACTGGATGAGGCAGCCATGACCCAGTCATCTAAATACTGGAGAATTTTGAATCCCTGTAGTCGTACATGAGCTGCTACTAACACCGTGCATTTAAACATCCTGGGGGCCATGATGAGACCAAATGGCACATTTTTAACTGAAAGTGACTGGCTCTCAACCTGAAAGGTAGAAATCTCTTGGATTCCTTCTCTATCTTTATATGAAGGTAAGCATCCTGGAGATCTATAAAGCACATCCACTCATTCTTCTACAGACATGGAAGGACAGATTGCACCATAACCATTTAAAAGAATCTTTTCAATACAATGTTTAGGAGACTTCGGTCCAGAAAGGCCCAGAGGTCCTTTGTTTTCTTACAAACCAAAAAGAAGTGGGAGTAAATCTGATCAGTACTGGTCTAACGGAACCTGCTGTATGGCTCTTTTTTTGTAATAGAGAGAGAGAGAACCTCTAACATAGTGGCCTTTGCCTGACTGGGTGGGCAAAATGGAGTTTTTCAGAGCAGACAGAGCCTGCTGTGATAGATCCCTCTGGAATTTAGTCATATGAATGGTGTAGTTCAATGGCCCTGACAGCAAAGGTACC
The DNA here is from genome assembly GCF_019279795.1 of Protopterus annectens. Lineage (NCBI taxonomy): Eukaryota > Metazoa > Chordata > Ceratodontiformes > Protopteridae > Protopterus > Protopterus annectens. The sequence goes on along the minus strand of NC_056738.1, from coordinate 487,585,778 downwards.
AGACCTACAAAACCAACCTCCCCAGTCCATCCATAGCCCGAGACGCCTTTTGCTGAATAGATGAACAGAACAGTATTCTGGCAAATCATTCTTTGTGGCTGCTGCAATCATGACGGAATCCACTGGAGGAATTTTGACCCAAAAGGTTTTGTCTATAGGGGGTCTAAGTATACAGGTTCATAGGTGTGTACTAGGCTAATGGCCCTGGAGCCTTTACAAGCCTAGCCCATAAGATTACCCTGGCATCGTGCCACCGGACCTTAGTTTCCAGTGCCTCTGTCAAGTAGAGCCACTGGAGTGATCCCCGGGGTGAATTTTCTATTTCCCATCCACTCATCAAGATTTCTCTTGAAGAGGGCCAGTGAGGTGCTCCATTTGACATGTATGGGAAGTCTATTACATAGCATGGGCAGTCTCTGGGTATGAATCTGTCACTCCAGCACGTTCTGTTGATTGTGGTAATGAGGTTGAAGTCGCTGGAGCGTGTGGTGTGGATAGACTGGGATTTCTTTAGATGCAGCATTTATAACAGAACGGGGTCAGACATGGCGCTTTGTAAGTCAAGCAGAGATTGCCTCTAAGTAGGCGATATAAGACAGAGACTGGTTGGAGGTTTTTGAGTCTGTCCATATAGGCCAAGTGTTTAAGGGCTAGGATCCTCTTTGTGAGGTACTTCTGCGGCCTCTCCAGTTGTTGCAGGTATCTAGTGAGGTACATGCCAAATGGGGCACTGTACTCTATGACTGGCCTAATGAGTGACGAGTAGAGGGAGACACTGACTTCTTTCTTCCTGGATGCAAAATCCTTAGTAATGAGATGTGCCACATAGAAGGACTTTCTGACCACAGTGGCAGTGTGGTGGTCAAAGGAGAGGTTGCTGTCAACCTGTGTTCTCAGATCTCTTATAATGCCTTCTGTGTTCACTGGACTACCATCAATGTGGTAGTTCATGGGAACTGGGTTTTTCCCAAAGGGAATGAAGACACATTTTTTGGCAATGAGCTTAAGGCCATGGTCTGTCACCAGTCGTTGGTCTCAGTGAGGCCTTTCTGTAGTATGTCAACATCACTTGGGGAGTTAATAATGGCTCCCAACTTACAACTGACTGGGAACTTTGTCAGCCAGAGTCCCTTTGTGTTGGACTGGACTTCTGAGAAGTAGATACCAAACAGGAGAGGACCCAGGACCGAACCCTGTGGGACTCCACGAGTAACTAGTCGGCAGTCTGACTTGGAGTCAGCTACTTTCACAGTGTGGGTTCTATCTGTGAGCCAGTTTGCAACCCACCTAATGATATAGGGGTTGATGCCTAGCATAGTGAGGTTTTCTACGATTCCTGAATGGGGAATGGCATGAAAGGCTTTGGCCAGATCAAGGTAGGCTGTATGAACCACCTTGCCTTCATCCACAGCTCTGTTGACTGACTCAAAGAAGTCGACCAAGTTGAGCAAGCATGACCTACAATTCACAAATTCAAATGTGTGGGATACAGAGTTTGGAAATTCCCTACATCCTTGTTTATTAGGTCCATGATGATGCATTCCATAGCTTTGCATACAAGACTTGTAAGGCTAATGGGGCGATAGTTCTCAGGGTCTGTAGTCACTCCTCCTTTGTAGAGAGGGACGACTACAGCAGTGCACCATTTGGTAGGGACAAAGCCTGAGGTGAGGCTATGACTGAACATTGCACACAGGTGCGGTGCCAGTTCACTCTGTAGTTCATGTAGAACACAGCCAGGGATATTGTCAGGTCCCATTGAAGCTGTATTCTTGGCCTTGGACAGTGCTGTTTTAACCTGTGCAGCAGTAATACTGGGTGACTGGCAATCTACTGGTATTGTAATTGGTCCTTTCGGGGGAGGGATAAAGTTGGCACCGAATCTGTCAGCCAGTATATTAGCAATATTTATTGGCTTGGTATAGGAGGTACCATTGTGCAGTAGCTCAGAGCAAATCTGGGTATTGCCATGGAGGTTCTTTACATAACTAAAGAAGGCCTTGTGGTTGTCTTTACTATCTGCTGCAATTCTGTTTTCATAGCTAGCTTTAGGGGAATTGATGAGGGATTTCAACTTTTTGTTGAGGTTGATAAGGGAGTTTTTCCATTCTTGGGACTTCACCTTATTCTGCATCAGTTTCCTCCTGTTGTAGTTTGTTTATGGCAGGGGACCACCAGATTGGCTTCCTTTTTTTGGAAGAGAGCGTCTTGGTTCTATTGGGTATGGCGAGATCCATGCATTTGTGTACGTGTTTGTACAGTGCATTGGTGTATGATTCGGCGGTCATGCAACTATTCTCCATTTGCATGGATGCCGTGAAGTTAGCCACCTCTGTTCTTAGGAGCCCAAAGTTAGCTTTGGAGAAGTTGTTCATGGTGGTTACGTTTGCGGAGGGTGGGGGGGATGTGGATTTCCAAGGTGATTAGTCTGTGGTCAGATCTAACCAGGGAGGAGTTGACTATTGGTGTAGAGCAACGGTCGCCCATGTTAGTAATGACCAGGTCAAGGATTTTGCTACCTCTAGTTGGGGTAAGAAAGAGTTGGTCCAGGGCACTGGAATTAATGAATTCCAGGAAACGCTGGGCAAATAACAGAAAATACAATCCTGGGATCACTTCATTGGCTCTGCTTGACAGAGCATCAGTTAATTAATCAATGGGGCAGCGAAAGCTGACACACTTTGGCTAGGCTTATAAATGCCCTCAGGCAGATAGCCTAGTACCTACCTATGAACCTATAAATGTATTTGTACACAAGTAGTTTTTCCAGTTAATAGAGAGGTAGCTGAAGTCACCCAGTATGAGTGTGTTAGGTTTGACCCTAACGTTCTCTAGGGTGATTAGGAATGTGGAGCGAGTGTCTTGGGACATGGTTGGGGACCTATAACAGGCTACGATCTGAATCACCGTCTTACCCAATGTTAGCTGTACCTGAAATATATCTGATGCATTATATTGGGCTACCAGTCTGGAGGTGTGCACATCCTTTATGAATATGGAAACACCACCACCTTTGGAGTTTCAGTCCAAGTTCTGGGGCCGAAAGGTGTGAAATGAGTTACAGCCTGTTAGTGCAGGGGTGCTTTCTGCTGCCTTGAACCAGGCCTCTGTTACAGCACAAATGTCAATGTTCTCCATTTTAAGGAGTGCTTCGAGCGAGTGCATTTTGAGATTTAGACTTCTAGCACTGAGCAGCATGACCCTCAGATTGCATTTGTTTGTAGCTGTTATGGTGTTAATTTGGTCTTTGGAGCTGCCTAAAAAAGGCACTATAGGGGTGGCAAGAGCCTTGTCCAGTATCTGGAAGCCCAGGATTGACAGATGCAGGCCATCTCTGGCAAAGCATCGAGGTCTGTCAATCATGTCATCCCAGACAGACAGATGCTGGATCCCCTTAGAATGACACTAGAAACTTAGCCAATTGTTGAAATCAATCATTTTCTGCTTGCACTGTGGTATCATTCTGGGTGATGGTAGGATGCTGCTCAGGGCTAGGGTCATACCCACCTGATCTACATAATCAAACAGCTCCTCCATGTCTCTTGTCATGCAGTCCAGGCAGGTACGTCTCAGGTCATTCACACCCACATGTACAATGACAGTCATATTTGTACCTGTTGTTGATGGACCTGAGTGCGCGCATTATATGGCGGATCCTGGCACCTGACAGGCAGCTGACTGTTACTTTCTCCTTATTCAACCTAGTGAGTGGGACATCAGTGTGCCTCACTATCGAGTCACCTATGACTAGTGTGCTGGGCATGCTGTTCTGCCTTAGGGGCTTTGGTTGAGTGGCACACTGTTCAGTAGAGTCTTGTGTGTCTCGTGATTACTGTTGCATTGTGGTGGTTGAGTGCGTTTCTGCCTTGGAGGTCTCTGCTGTTTGGATAGATTTTTATTGAGAGCTTTTGTGAAGGTGGGTGCGTGGTTTGTGTTTTTATGTGAAGGCAGTGCTGGTGTGTGTTCTGGAGGGCTGTGTGTTCCATGTGGTGTGGTGCAAGTGTTGACCTTCTCCTCTTGACCAGCTATTCCGGTCTTGGCTGGAGAATGTGTGGCTTCCAATTTGGATATACAAGTGCATCTCTCGCAAGTCTGAGTGTTGGGAGGTAAGAGGAGAGAAGGTTGTTCGTACATGAGACAGTTGTTACATTGCCTCAGGATGCCCATGTTCACCAGGTTAACAGGGAACTGACCTTTAGACATACCTGGAAGGGTGGGCATTAATAAATAGTACTGGATCTGTTTCCTTATAGAACGGTTAGTGCTGGTAGCACTTTTGTGTGCTAAAATAATTGCTACAAGAAGTCTGGTACGATAAAGTGCTAGACTAATAAGCTAGAAAAGTGCAGGACAGGACAGACCCTAGCAGATCTAAGGGAAAAATTGAAGAGCAGACTTTGATACCTCTCAGAAGCTTACAAACAGTCCTGGATACAGCAAATCTGTATCTGGACTAGACTAGTTACAGGAAAGGCGGGAAACAAGCACAACGCGGGCTTTTAAACCAGAAAGTTGAAAGATATGGAAAAACGGCCAATACACTACAAATTCTGGGCCAGAAGCCACTCCTCTTGTGGTAGATAGGCTACCTAGTGCTTACCACTCCCACTGATAAGCTAGAAGGCTTCCCTCAGACACAGAGAGGCATAGGGGAGCTCAGAAGCTTACAAACAGTGTTGGATACAGTTAATCTGTATTTGGACTAGACTAGTTATAGGAAAGGTGGGAAACAAGCGCAAATGTGGGATTTTATACCAGAAAGTTGAAGGAGATGGAAAAAAGTGCTCAAACAGCCAATAAACTACAATTTCTGGGCCAGAAACCACTCCTCTTGTAGTATATAGGCTACCTAGTGCTTACCACTCCAACTGATAAGCTAGAAGGCTTCCCTCAACACAGAAAGGCTTGTGGGGCTCAGAAGCTTACACACAGTCCTAGATACAGCAAATCTGTATTTGGACGAGATTAGTTACAGGAAAGGTGGGAAAAGCACAAACGCAGGCTTTTAGACCAGAAAGTTGAAGGAGAAGGGAAAAAACTGCCCAAACAGCCAATAAACTACAATTTCTGGGCCAGAAACCACTCTTGTGGTAGACAGGCTATCTAGTGCTCATCACTCCCACTGACAAGCTAGAAGGCTTCCCTCCAACACAGAAAGGCTTAGAGGGCTCAGATGCTTACAAACAGTGCTGGATACAGCAAATCTAACAGTCCTGGATACAGCAAATCTGTATCTGGACTAGACTAGTTACAGGAAATGCAGGAAACAAGCTTAGAATTTTTTCTTTTCTTTTTTTTTTTTTTTTTTTTTACAGAAAAGCAGCTAAAATATAAAATATTGTAGGACTTCTGGTGACAGACTCATGTATCAGGTTACTGCCAGGCTTTGCTCACTGCTTACACCATCATTTACAGAACGTAGCAGAATCAGAAATTTAACAGGTAAAAAAAAAACAATGCTAAGAGATATACGGCTATGAAGATGTTTGACTGTAACTCTCAGGGGATAGCTTAAATAATTGGATGTGGACATCGATATACTAAGCAGTATAATGGACAAACTAAGAGAAAGGTTAAGATAAAAATTATGGAACACCTGGGGGACATCAGGAGAGAAAATGTAAATAGCCCTGTAGCAAATCAGTTTTTAACTGCACATGGAAGGATGGTGGACAGTTGGATTTTTAGTGTATTGGCCCGACCACATTTGAGTAAAGGTGGAAGTTTTAAGGACGAGTTGAATAGATTGGAACACAGAATTATTCTAAATTATAGGAAATTACACCCCAAGGGGATGAATCTGGATGCAAATTTAACTCTGTGAGGATGCATAGATGTGTATATATAAAGATGTATTGTATTAAATATAATAAATGCATTGCATTACTTTTTGTATAAAATGTTTTTTTAAATAGTTAAATGTTATTGTAATTAGGGTAGCTTAATTAGTTAACTGTTTAATTGCTGGAGTGAAGCATTGGGTGTATAAATTGGACCAATTCTGATGTATAATTTATTCCGAGAAGGCAAAATGCTGAGGTACCACATTAAAGTTTAAAATTTATATGGTCTTTGTGGCGAAGCTTTCTTTTTGTGGTGTTTTTTGTACTACTCCACCATTTTGTCAGCTGGTGGAACCACCCAGGAAGTAGAAGGGGTTATCTAGTACGCTTCAAGCAGTACTGCTTCATCCTGAGAGGTTCAATTGGCAAGGATCCACTCTGCCTCATGAGCTTCAGAATATCTCTAAAGGACACATCACTGGGAGGAGATTGTGGTGAACCCTCTCTATCATTCTAAACAGCACCTGATGTGACAAACTCATCCACTGAGTCAACGTGCTTCCTCCTGCATGCCCTCTTCCTTGGGGCCGAATAATCCTGAGTCCTCTGAGGATTCTCTCTGCTAGAATATCAAAGATTTGAGGCCAAAGGGACAAATCTGCCTTTATGGTACACGTTCAGAAATCCAACCAGTGAGGATCATAGGGTGGAACTGTGGTTTGTGGATCCTGCGGATCCACCTTATGAGGTGACATGATTCTCCTAAACACTCTGAAGGCCATTCTACAGACACCATTTCTGAGCTGGTGAGACCACCCAGGAAGTAGAAGGGGTCATCCTATATGCTTCAGATAGTACTGCTTCATCCTGACAGAAGTTCTGTTGGCTTGGATCCCCTCTGCCTCATGAGTCAACATGCTTCCTCTTGCATGCTCTTTTCCTAGGTGGCTCAGAGAATAATGATCCCAAATTCTGTGAGGGTTCTCTCTGCTGTAATGCAGTAGGTTTGAGGCAAAGGAACGAATCTGCCTGGATGACACGTGTTGAAAAGTTGAATCCAAAAAGCATGGGTCATAGGGTGGAACCGTGGTCAGTGGATCTTCCTTATAAGACCATAGGATTCTCCCCAACACTCTGAAGGCCATTCCAACTTCTGCAGAATGCAAAGAAATTACAACTATGACCAGATCCAACTCCTTCAATTGGGAGAGAGCAAATAACCTGGATTGATTCTTCAGATCCATTTGAGGGATTAAGAGCCAAGGTACCAAAGGCAGGCATCTCAGACAGTACTGTCCACCCTACTCCTTGGGTCTGAGACTCTGTCAACAGATTCAACTAAAGCCTGCATGGTAGTGTTGAAACCAAACAATCAGGAGCTGTAGAAACCTGTCTCAATGACTCTAGAGCCATAGGATCTGGGTAGTCATATGGATCCGGGGAGACTGGGGCAGAAGTGTGGAGCAGTGAGGGAGCCAAGATTTGGGTCTGAAGAAACTTCTGCAACAGGTCAGACAAATCCATTTGTGGAAGCACTGCAATTAAGACCTAAACTACTTTGTCAACAGGGCTGGCATTGGTCTAGAAACAGGCTTCTCCACTCGGAAGAGTCATGAATCTTAATCGGTGCCAGCAATTCTGGATAAGGAGGCAGAGATAGGTTAGAGTTCAGGCTAAACTCTCTTTGAACTTAGATGACTTCAGTGATGAAACTAGCCCTGAAATTTCGGCTGCATACTACTTTGGATCAGAGGAGTTCTTTGCTTCAGCTTGCTCCAGATCTGGAGGAGGAAGACACTTGAGGATAAAGTTATTCCTCCAATTGGATACTGTGCCGAGCCCAAGGGCAGCACAGACGTCACAAGCACAGTTAAGATGCCACTTTCAAACAGACCACACATAACCCATGGAGGCCTTAGAGAGGAATTTTATGCCCACATTTGGATCATTTTCTGAAACTTGTTTTTTGATCCATGTTGAAAAACACTGAAACATACACAATAAAAAGAAGTTATGTTCTTACCATAACGTTCCATGTGAATTGTTCATCTCACCTTTGTTCTTGCACACGGGTTCAGAGCCGATCCTCGGCTCCGAGTCGGCCACATCACCAGCTCTGCATCTTCGAGAAAGCTCGAGGCACAGTGCTATCCCATGATCCTCCGGTGTCAACCCTCAGATCTAGTTTTCTAACACTCGAAGAACCCTACTAGTTTCTGCGCCCTAGCGCACAGAAAAGCAACGACACTGTCTAATACTGTATCATAAAGTAGAGGAGAAAAGATGCCATACCTGAAGTACAGTAGGAAGCTCAAGAACACCCACATGTATAGAAGACCGAACTCAGCTCAAGACATGCCCGTTCTCCTAGACGAGAGGATGGGGGATTGAGGGGGGGAATGTAAGAACAAAGGCGAGATGAACAATTCACATGGAACGTTATGGTAAGAACATAACTTCTTTATGTGAAATTGTTTGATCTCGTCATTTGTTCGCACACAGGTAGCGTCCCTAGCTCCTTTATCCTGGGTGGCTCAAGGGAGAACATTCCTGAGAACAGTGGAACCAAACGTAGCCCTGTCTCTGGAGTTTTTATCTAATTTGTAGTGGGTAATAAAAGTATGTGGTTTCGCCCAGGTTGCCGCCGCACAAATGGTATCTAATGGTAAGCGAGCGGCATGGGCCAAGGAAGTAGCAACTGCCCTCGTAGAATGAGCTCTAAGATTAAAGGGGAGCTGTTGTTTTGATTCTGCATATAAGAAATTTATACAATCCGATAGCCATTTGGATAAAGTAACTTTCGCTATCGCTTGTCCTTTTTTTGGTCAGCATAAGATACAAACAGTTGGTCTGATTTTCTGTATTCCTTAGTCCTAAGTAAAATCTTAGCTGCCTGTGGACATCCAACTTGTGCAGCATGTATTCCAGCTTATTAGAGTGATTTTTAAAGAAGGTGGGTAGGTCAATGGATTGATTAATGTTTTGAACTGAACAAATCTTTGGAAGGAAGGATGGATTTGTGCGCAATGTAACTCTGTCTGGGTGAAAAATCATGTATGGGGGCCGGACAGACAAAGCCTGCAACACCGAAACTCTCCGAGCGGAAGTGATGACAACCAGAAAGAGCGTCTTCCATGATAAAAATTTGAGAAGAGTTGTGGCGGCTGGTTCGAATGGGGGCAGCATGAGCCGTCATAACATCAGGTTAAGATTCCATGGTGCAATTGGATCATGAAAAGGAGGACGTAGGTGAAAGGCACCTTTCATAAAGGCTTTTCAAAGTCTGTGGGACATGAGAGAATTATCTCCTAGACCAACATGAAAATTGGATATAGCCGCCAGTTGTACCCTTATCGTGGAAGCTCCTTCATGAAAGAGTGTGGAAAGAAACTCTAATATCTTGTGTACTGGAGCCCCTGATGGATCTATACCCTGTTGTGAGACCCAGTACGCAAAACACTTCCATTTGCTATTGTATAACTTCCTCGTGGATGGCTGATGGGAAGATACAATAATCTGCTGAACTGCAGGGGACAGTAAGTTTGACCTGGCTAAGACGGGAAGCGGAGCAGCCAAACTGTCAGTTTGAGGGACTTGAGAGATGTGTGGGGAACTCCCGACGAGTGCGTCAACAGGTCTGGCACTGGGTCCAGAATCCACGGTTCGTCCACCTGATGAGTTTGAAGGAAGGGAAACCAGATTTGTCAAGGCCAGAATGGGGCTATCAAAATTATGTTCCTTTCCAGACGTTTGGCTTTCTGCAAGAATTTGGGGATTAACAGAATAGGAGGAAAAGCGTAAAGGCGACCCAGGGGCCAATCGTGTACCAGTGCGTCCCTGGGGGCGCCCCCCGGAGGGGGTAGTAGGGCAAAGTAGCTTCTGCATTTGGCATTCAATGGAGATGTAAATAAGTCGCAGCAAGGCTGATCCCATCTGCGGAAAATCATTTCCGCTACTTGGTTTGAGGGACCACTCGTGGGGCAACAGGATGGCTCTGTTCAACCTGTCCGCAATCACGTTGGATGTCCCCGGGATGTGTGTTGCTATCAGAAAGCGTCCAGTGGACACAGCCCATTGCCAAATCCTGAGGGCCTCTCTGCACAATGGATTGGACCTGGTTCCCCCTTGTTTGTTTATGTACCAGACTACTGACATGTTGTCTGTCTGAACTGTCACCGTTCCCAGAGGCAAGGACTTGTGAAAGTGCTGCAACACTAGAAACACTGCCCTTAGCTCTAGGACATTGATGTGCAGATTGTATTCCAAGTTGGACCATTGACCTTGGACTGTTTTCCCTGAAAAAGCCCCCCCCCCCAATCAGGGAAGCGTCCGTGGTCACAATCGCTGTAGGACTGGGTAATACGAACAGTCGGCCTGTTATTAGATCTTGACTGTGCATCCACCAAAGGAGGTCTCGTTTGCAAGAGTCTGTGATTAGAATCTGGTGAGACAGTGGGAGCTGTCGGTACGACCACTGGGCGAAGAGCATCCACTGAAGAATCCTCATATGCATTCTGCCTAGGGGAACTACAATAAGGGCGGCTGCCATCATTCCTAGAACTCATAAGATTTGTCGTGCAGGGACCTTCCTGCTCTGAAGAAGGACAGTAATTTGAGTTCTGAGGGCTGATACCCTTAATGGGGGGGAGATTGACTCAAGCCAGGGAGGTGTCCAAATCTGCCCCTATAAATGAGATACGCTGTGAGGGCAATAGTGCAGATTTTCCAAAATTGATTGTTATGCCTAGAGAGGAGCAAAGGTTGATGGTGTAAATCCATGGCTTGCACAAGGCGATACTCTGTGGTGGCGGAGAGGAGCCAGTTGTCTAGGTAAGGAAACACCCGGAATCCCATCTGTCTCAAGTGAGACGCTACCACTGCCATGCATTTGGTGAACACCCTGGGGGCTGTGGTGAGGCCAAAGGGCAGAGCACGAAACTGGTAGTGACTGGCTCCCAGCCGGAAGCGCAGATGATCTCTGGACGCTCTGGCCATCTTGATATGGTAGTACACGTCCTTGAGATCTATAGAGCACATCCAGTCGCCCTCCTGTAGGAAAGGAAGTATCGAGTGAAGCGTGACCATCCGGAACTTTGCCTTCTCCACGAAGGTGTTGAGTTTGCTGAGATCCAAAATCGGTCTCCAGTCCCCTGTTTTCTTTGGAACTAAAAAGAACCTTGAGTAAGTTCCGGATCCTATTTGGTCCGCCAGGACTGGTTGGATGACTCTGTTTTCGAGCAGCCTTTCTATCTCTATGACTGCCTGGAACATCTGGGAGCTTTTTGGGGGCAGGTGGGGTTTTTATAAAGGGAATATTGTAGCCTCTGGTAACTATGCTTTTTACCCAGGAATCTGATGTGAGATTTAGCCAAGCCTCTGGGTATAAAGCTAAGCGACCCCCAACTGCCTCCAGAGTATGACAGTCGGGCCTGCACTCAGGAGTGCTGGAAGGGCTTCCCAGAGAAGGTCTCTCTGTTGCCCTGATTTTGCGGACCCCCTCTGCCGCCTGGGCGGCGTCTTCCATTTCTTGCCCCTCCTCTGCCTCTGGAGGGGGTATCACTCTGAGTGGGCTGAAAGGATCCCTGAGTCTTTCGGAACCACATTTTTCCGCCTCTATTCCCTTTGGGGTATGGTCTAGACGGGGCGGAAAAACAGACCCCTACGGCAGACAGGGTCTTCCCTTCTTGCTCGCACCTAGCGAGGGTCTCCTTTACTTTGGGGCCAAACAAGGAAGCACCATCAAAGGGGGCGTTTGTAAAGGAGGACTTGAAAGATTCCGCAAAGGAGCATAGGCACAACCAGGATTGCCTCCTCAGGGCTATCGGTGAAGCTGCCGCCCTACTCGATCCTTCGGCTGCATATGAAATAAGCCTCATGGACGAGTTCACTATGGAGTTGAGGGTATTAAGCTGTGCTGTCACTTTTTCGGAGACAGCAGCATCTATGTTACCCTGGAGAGTATCTCCGAGTTCCTTAAGGAGATCTCTCTGTAGACGCGTGAAATGCGTAAGGTAGTTGAGCGATCTCATGGAGAAAGTCGCAGAACTAAATATGCGCTTCCCATACCTGTCCATCGTCCTAGAATCCTTATTAGGAGGATGGACAGAGGAGGATGATTAGGACATTTCCTTTTTAGTGGCTGCCACCACCACCATAGTATCCACGGGAACTAACTCTTGTCTTGAGGGGCCATGATGTATTTGTTAGGTCTACGGGGGACCGGTTCCACTGTATCAGGTGATTCCCAAGCTCTACGGGCTATGAGATCCATAAGCTCGTCAAACGGAGGGGTCACCCAGGAGGTAGAAGGTTGAGCCCCAAATGCCTTCAGCAGTACCGATTCATCTGCAGAAGGGGTAAGGGATTGCCAATCTCAGGGGTAAGGGATTGCCAATCTCCCCTCTGTTTCAAGATTTCTAAAATGTCAGCAAAAGAGACATCTTCAGAGGGGACCGTGGGGACCCTTCTGCTTCATCCAAATCAGTATCCGATGTTAGAGATTCCTGTGGGGAATCTATGTGCCTCCTCTTGCACAATCTTTTCCTCAGTACATCCTCAGAGGGATGCCTCTGAGGAAGTAGATGCACCCTCTGGGGCTTGCTGAGGCATTAGGTCTCGACGCTTAGCAGGGACCGAAGGTACAGAAGCAGAACACGGACCCTTTGGGGAAGGAGAAGATGATGTTGATGATGTAAGTGTCTGTTCAGACAAGACCTTCCTCATGATGTCGAAGGCACCGGTGCCCCGGTCCGAAGACGCCATCGGTTCTGAAGAAGCCGATAGCCTCCCTGGAACTGGAGCCACGGGCTCCGACCCTGAGGAAGGAACCAAACTGATCTGAGCCGAGGCTCCGAGAGGAAGAGTCGGAACCGAAGGTTCGGTTCGACTGTCCCCCACGGAACCAAGGAAAGACCGTCGGCTCCGAGACCCCCCGGCTGTCTCCGAGGGTGTCGAGGTTAAAGGTGTCGATAGCACAACTGGAGGCTTCGGCCCCGAGGGCTCTACACTCATCGGCTCTTCAATTCCTGGCTCCAACGACTCGAGAGGTCTCGGAGGAGGAGTGGTCGAAGGGGTAGGAAGGGTCTAGAGTTTCGATACCAACTGGAATGAAACTTCGATGAGTTTGGACAGAGCCGAGTTCTCCATTAGCTTCTGTACCACTCGGTCGACGTCGGAATCGAAAAGCGGCGTTGAAGGTGCCAAAGCCGTCACCGAGCGAAGGATTGAAGGTGGTGGTAACTCCAATACCAGCTCCAACACGGTAGTCTCGATCAGAGACAAGGACTCGACGCCCGACCCCGAGGCCTTTGGAGCCGGCATCCGAATCTGGAAAGAGGTGCTCGAAGCCGATGACTTAATCTCTGACACTCTTGAAGACTTCGACCACTTTGAAGACTTGGACACTTGTTCAGTGTTGTCCAGGGCCTCTTGAAATTCGGGTTTAAGCAACCCTCTGTCAACCAACTTCCTGCGTCTTTCCAGCATGACCCTCCCACTGAAGGAATGACATATGGAGCAATCTTCCTGCAAGTGGAGAGGGCCAAGACAGTAGACGCAGGAGGAATGGTTATCAGTAATGGACATCTTTTGTCCACACTGACATCTCTTGAAGCCCGATTTGGCTTTCTCAGACATTTTTAACTGTAAAGTTATGAAAAAATATATAGCAAAAAACACAGCACACTAATATATAGGAACACACACTACATATATAAGTATTTATATATATATATATATATATATATATATATATATATATATATATATATATATATATATATAATAATAATAATAGAAACAGTTTTAACACTATCTAACTATGTTATAGGGAAAAAAGGGGAAAAAGTTAAGGCAAAAAACTACAATAATATATAAAGATTACTGTTAATCCTGACAGAAAAATCCAAGGCCTTAACTAAGTAAATACTAAACTATTTTTATCTAAGAGAAAAAACACACCCTGTTAACTAACACTCTCTACACTACTATATACTACTTATAAAACTACTTTAAGCACTAATTCTAAACTACAACTTCGAAAAAGATTAAATATAATGAAAATATACTGGCCCAAGCCTCTCAGTATGCGATCTGCTGCTAGCGGCAAACTAGATCTGAGGGTTGACACCGGAGGATCATGGGATAGCACTGTGCCTCGAGCTTTCTCAAAGATGCGAAGCTGGTGATGTGGCCGACTCAGAGCCGAGGATCGGCTCCGAACCCGTGTGTAAGAACCAACGGCGAGATCGAACAATTTCACATTACACTCTGATTAACAGACAGAAATATCACTATCCAAATCTAAATAGCCTACACACACAGACAAATATATCTTACATTCAATATATCAAACTAGTGAAAAATTTGTAACAGTAAGAAGTATAATAACAATCAGCCCTAAACAACTACACTATAAGCTAAGAATAGTGCCAAGACTGTCTGACAGAAAATCAAAAATGCTGTGAGGTCAGTAACAGAAGGGCTAACTAAGATCTAAATATAAATAGACTTGAACTAGAAGCAAAATCTAGTACTACTCTACTGTACTAAATAATAAATGGCCATAGGCTGAAACTGACTACTTTTCACGAAAAAAACAGTATCGAGTAAGAGATGGAACACTTACCTGGCAAGATCGGTCATGCTTCTCCAAGAGGTGGCAAACGAGATCAGAATTACTCAGGGAGGAGCAATGAATTTTGGGTAGAAATGTTAGGAAGGGCTCAAGCCTAGAGCACTAAATCAGATAGACCAGATCAGAGCTGGGGCTTGAGAAGCCATAAGCCACATCTGATGGACTGAATGAACAGGACCTTTGGTCTGTTCTGAAACTGAACACTGTATCCCAGGCCTTAGAATTTGCAGGGCTTACCTTGCCCTTACAGATAGTCTTCCACTGTTTCAAGAGGAGGCCCAACCTTCCCTAGATGAGTAAGGAGGCAAAAGGAAGGTTTAGAATGATTAGGGAGAGGTTTAGGATCACATTTGTGATGTGGGGGTATGCTGGGCTGAGTTTTAAATGTTCCCTCAGTGTGCTGTAGTCCAGAGGGCCTCCAGGCTTTTTTTTCTCATCTTCTTTTCATAATTTTCTTTTAATCGCCTTTCCTACCACTTTTGGGGCTTGTTTCCATCTTACGTAGGGTAGGGAAGCCAGTGCAAAAAGTACAGTTGTGTACACTTAACATAAATGCGTGAGCTTTTCCAATACAAAGTTAAGGTCCCAGGCAGGAGTGGGTGCTCTCCTTGGGGGGGCCTTAAGTTGTTAGCCCATCTCAGGAACTTTCTGATGAGAGGGTGAGGAAAAAAGAGGTGGCTCAGTATTATAATGAGCCAAGATGGCAGACGCATGAATCTTAATGGAAGAGGAGGTCAGGCCTCTGTGTAGTAGTTCTGCTAGGTAATCCAGGATTACAGGTAAGGAGGGCACTGCTGTGTCCTTTCCTTTAGACTGAGTCCAAGAACAATATCTTTTCAGCATAGGATTTCCTAGTACTAAGCCTTCTGGTTTCAAGAATGACATCAAGCACCTGTTTGCTGAGGGTTGCTAGTGGGATATTCAAGTGATAAGCCAGGCTGCAAGGTTTGGGGTTTGCAATTATGGATGCAAAATCTGTCCCTGCTGCTGCAACAGCAGGGTAGGAGTCTGATGTATATGCCAGGGTGGCACCACTGTCAGGCTGCGCAGGAGTGGGTACTAGTGCTGGTGTGGCCAGTCCCGATCAATCAGAATTGCCCTTGGCTTGTCTTCTTTTATCTTGAGTAGTACTCAATAGAAGGGGCAGAGGGAAAGGCGTATATTGAGAGATTTTCCCATTGAAAGGATAGGGCATTTACCTTCCAGGCCCTGCTGTGAGGGTTCCTGCTGCAGTATTTGCTTAACTGATGGTTCTCGAGGGAGTCAAAGAGATCCACCACTGGTTTCCCGCACCTTTGGATCAGAAGGTTGAATGTGTTGGGCTCCAACTTCCACTCGTGTGGGTCTAGGAGATTTCTGCTCAAGTCATCTGCCACAGAATTTTGCTTGCCTGGCAGGAATTGAGCTTGTAGATGTACTTGGTTGCTCAAGGCCATGTTCCATAGGCCCATGGCTAACCTGCAGAGTAGGTAAGAATGGGTCCCCCCTGCTTGTTTATGTATCACGTAACTGTGGTGTTGTCTGTTTTTATCAGCAGTTGTCCTGGAAGGATTAGGTATCTGAAAGCTGTTTGAGCATTCTGTACAGCTAGCATTTCTTTATGACTGATGTGCAGGGGAATCTGCTTTGGGCTCCAGTGGGTCTGAATGCTTCTGCCTGCCATGTGAGCCCCCCATGCACAGTCGGATGTGTCTGTTGTCAGGGTTTTGGCGGCATGGGGTACTGTGAAATGCAGTTCCTTGTTGTGGTTGCATGCTACTGCCCACCAAAGGAACTCTGCCCTTAGACAAGGTATGATAGGAATGACAGTTTCCAAGTCCTGAGAATGCTGGCACCAAAGACTTTTTAAGTACCACTGAAGTTTCCACATATGCAGTCCTGAATATGGAATTAGCAGAATACATGAGGCCATGAACCATAGGGCTTGCAGTATTTTTCTTGCAGATAGCTGGGTTCTGGTGAACATTTGTTTGAAGTAGTCTGTCAGACAGACCTGTTTTTCTGAAGTTAGAAATATCATCTGGGAAGTTGTGTCCAAGCTTGCTCCCAGGAATACAAACTTTTGACTGGGTACCAGTTTAGATTTCTTTTCGTTGATGGGGTACCCCTATGAAGTGAGAAGGTTTTTTACAAATGCCAGATGCTGAAGCAGCAATTCTTGACTATCCGCCTGAATCAGGCAGTCGTCCAAGTAGGAGTACATTTGGATATTTTTCTGCCTGCAGTATGCAACGGCCAGAGCCAGGCATATTGTGAATACTCTGGGTGCAGTAGATAAGCCAAATGGAAGTGCAGAGAACTGATAGTGCATAGATCCGGAATGTAGATATTTCCTACATGGACTCCCTTATAGGGATGTGCAGATAAGCTTCTTTTAAGTCTAGGGTGACTAACCAGGCATCCTTGGCTAGCATAGGGAGAAGATGTTGCAGGGTAAGCATCTTGAATTTTGAGACCATCAGAAAGGTGCTTAGAGTTGAAAGATCCAGGCTAGGGCACCAGCAGCCCTCTTTTCTGGACACCAAGAAAAATCTGGAGTAGAAACCCTGACCTCTTTGTTCTACTGGAACAGGCTGAATAGCTCTGATACTGAGCAGGGAAAATACTTGCTTTTGGGCCTCTGGCCACTGGTTTGGAGGAAGGTCTAGAAACCCGCTTGGGGTTGGCAGTGAATAGAAGTAGAATTTGCACCCCTGGGATACAATGTTGAGGACTCATCAGTCCTGAGTGATGGACATCCAGTTTTTTGCATGAAGGGCAAGTTTTCCTCCTAGGGGCACAAGCAGTTGGGCAGGGCTGTGAAGTAGATCTGAAAAGTCATTGGTGAACTTTTTCCATAAGGGGGCGGCTAACTACCTGTTTTTGGGGTGTGGGCACTTCATTGCTTGGATTTCTGTATACCCTGAGACTGCAGTCTGGGTGGCCCGTTTCCCCTGGGTCTTGTCTGGGAAGGCCTGGAAGGGGCTGGAAAGGACTAGTGCTTTAAAGGGCAATGCCTACTGAATTTAGGTTGTTGCACTTGTAAGAATTCTTTAACAGTTTGCATAGATTTAGCTTTTTCTTCCACCTTTTTAAGAACTACTACTGCTTTGGTGCCAAACGGTCCTTATTTAAAGGAGCATCTAGTAATTTGGATTTTACATGATCTGGCAAGGTTTGTTCCTTCAGCCAAGCATGTCTTCTCAGTACAGAACCAGTGACTGCTGCCCTGCAAGATGCTTCTAGGGCATCAAAACCACACTGCAAAGTATGCTTACTAACTTGGTTTGCAGAATGCATTAGCTCTTGTAAATCTTTGTTTTCTGCACAATCTGGAAATGCCATTTTTTGTTTAATTAGATCCATAATATGTTGCTGATACTTCAGTATATGAAACTGGCAATTCAATGCTCCGATAGCAAGAGTTGCAGAGGTATAGACCTTCTTACTCTATCTGTCTAAAGCTCTGGAATCCCTGTCTGAAGGGGTAGGCTTTTTGGCTGTAGTAGCCTTAATACCTTTAGATCCCTGGGAAATGATCTCTGGATCAGCAGTAGGATTCTTGAAAAGAAACTTGTGGGAATCAGGTACTCGGTAGTACCAGTCAGGGTTTCAAGGGGCCAAGGGTAAAGTGTCTGTTGTAAGACTGGATTCCATAAAGACATCCTCTACAACATCCAGGACAGGGGGTATAGCTAGAGGCCTGTGCTGAGGCAACTCTAAAAATTCTCAGAGTCTCTTTTTGGACTGAGGTTAGTCTTGGCATTCCCGGTGGAAATGCTCTCAAAGTGTGTAAGGTTTTAGCAAAATAAAAATCCTCTGTAGGGGAGGCAGAGGGAATGGATTCCTCTGCATCTGAATCCGCACAGGCTGATAAGGGCATGTCCAGATAATCAGAAGGATCATAGTCATTGGACTCCTGGTCTGTAGAATCAGAAGGGAACTCAGTTTTCCCCATCTCTCATCCAATGGAGAGCCCTGGCAGTCTTGTCATCCGGACACTGGTAGTATATGAGTTACTTCAGTCAGCAGCATGTTCAGGTCTTTGAGTGCCTGAGGTTCAAGGTCCTTGGGTGGAGCATGACCTGCCTAGGTAACCCTACTGATACCTACAGCCCTCTGTTAGGAAATAGGGGGGGCAAAGGGGTAAGGATGATGGAAGTCAGAGGACCCATCCCAACCATAACATTTAGAAAAATATATCAAGAAAGGGGAAGGTGAGTGATAAAGGATATTTCAACATTTTTTAAATTACCATAACTGCCCTTCTGAGGTAAGAGGAGAGTCCTCTAATAATATGAATATCCAAACTGGCATACTTAGGTTCACAGCTGTACAGCAGGCTAGCAATCAGTGGGGCCTTTATAAGCTCAGCCAAGCATCCAGATTGTATCTCACAAATTTACGTGATTAACAGGTTACTTTACAGGATATCTGTAATCCAGGACAAGACTTACACACTGCCTCTGTCATTTAGAAACATAGGTAATAGACCCAGGGTGTATTGCCAATTTCCCATCCACTGGTCCAAGTCTCTCTTGAATAGGATTAGGGAAGCGGTCTGCTTCATGTGTTTTATTTATATCACAAGCAAAGTTTAAGTCCCTGGATCACATAATTCTGATATTATTAATTTTGTAGATATGAAAAAGGTCCATCAGAGTGGGATCCAAGGATGCCTTGTATACCAGGCATAATCATTAGGAAACAGAGTATGTAGTGTTGAGGCAATCATAGAACATGCTGTTTACGCCCTGTATTTATTTATTTTTTTTTTGTGAGGAACATTGCAGCTGTTGCATGCGCCTAGTCAGGTACATACTAAAGGGGCAGTGTACTCATTAATGGCCCTCATGAGGGCCAAGCACAATGAAGAGATTACTTCCTTAAACCTTGATGACATTGTCTTGCTTGCAAACTGACAAACATAGAATGATTTCTTTACTACTGTCTACTTAAGTACCTAAATCCCAGACTACTAGTTCAACTCTTATTACTATGGAGGTAATTTCTAATTTCTAGGACAGCTGACTTTCCAACAGGTACTATTATGCATTCCTTGGGATTGAGTTTTAAGCTGTGGCTTTGGCACCAGTTATTTGTCTGTTATTCCTTATCGTCATAATCTTCTGCATACTTGGTCAGACACAGTCCCCTTGACACTGGTTTTAACTTCTAAGAAGTAGATGCCAAAAAGGAGCAGACCCAGCACAGAGACTTGTGGGACTCTGCTAGTGATCGGCCTCTTTGTGGAAGTGGTCTCCCCTATCCTAATTTCCTGGTTCCTGGCTGAGAGACAGCTAACTATCCAGTGTGTAACACAGGGGTTTATGCCTATATCCATGACTTTGTTTACAATGACAGAGTGGAGTGGAATACTGTATCAAATGCCTTGGGCAGGTCAAGGAAGGCAGTATGCAACATTTTGCCCTCATTCTTTGCCTTGCTGACCTCAAAGATGCCCACCAGGATGAGTAGGCATAAACTGTTCTTGACTAAACTGGGATGGATCTGGTGTCTGAAGGTTTTCTATGTCCTTGTTAATCATTCGCATTATAATTCTTTCCATTGCTTTACATATGGGATTATCAGACTCATGGCTGTGTAGTTCCTGGGGTCTGCTGATGGCCCACCCTTGCGTGGTGGTATGACCACTGCAGTTCTCCATTCATACGGCACAAAGTCTTTCTGGAGGCCATGATTAAATGGTGACTCCACTGGTCCTAACAGGTCATGCTTCAGGCTACTTAGGAGGCATACTAGGATATTATTGCGGGCCCAGTGACGCAATGTTTTTGGCTTCAGAAAGAGCATCTAGGATTAGCTCTCCAGTGATAGTTGGGGGAGGAGGTGTTTAATGGAATTTCATAGGTGGTGGCCGTTGGAGAGAGGAGAAGTAAAACTGGAGTTGAAGTTGTCAGCCAGCAGATTTGCTACATCTTCAGCCTCTGTCTAGGTGGCCTCATTTTCAATCAGTTTTGCACACTGCTGTGTGCTGCCTTTGACGTTTTGGAGATGGCTAAATAACTCCTTGCTGCTGTCTTCTGCCTGGGAAGCTATCTTTACCTCAAACTTGGCTTTAGTAGACTTAATCTGCCCTCTTAGTTGTTCATTTACATTGAGGAGTGTGTGTGTGTTTATCATGCTAGGCACAGCACTTCCTAACCTTGGCTTTGACTTTTGTTTTTCTTTTATTGTGCAGACTGTTTATCTTTGGATTTCACCAGGGTGGCTTGTTTTTTTGAGTTAGTTCTGGGCTTTTTTCTGGAAGGCACAGCTGTCTGCATTTACTGACATGACTATACATGGTTTCTGTGAACAATCCTGCATAAGATCAGGTGTTCTCAGGGTTTTGGGGGCTTGACATTTTGACAAGGTATGACTTTAGTAGTAGGAATTTTGTCATATAACAGTTCCTTAATGTTAAGGGGTTGGCTGGGGGGTCACAGAAATGATCTGACTTTCCAAGAGAGGACATTACACTATGGGGGGGGGGGGCTTGCAGCATTCTCTCAGGTTTGTGAACACCAGGTGGAGTATGTTTGCACCCTTAGTGGGCATATGGACTATCTGATCCAAGTTGTATGTGTTTACAAAGTCCAGGAATCTTTAGGCCTGTAGGTTTGGGGTCGAGTAAGTATATTAGATTATAGAGGAGTAGCTGAAGTCACCAATGATTATGGCAACGGATTGAATGATGACAGCCACCAATAAGTTCAAGCATATGTTATGGGTTTCTCGGGTCATAATGGGTGACTTGTAGCTTGTGAGGATATGCCATGGGACTTTGTCTATGGAAATCTGGATACAGAGAAGCTCAAGTGCATTGTTTTGTTTTACTAGTCTTGAGGGGAGTTTGTTGTTGATACAGACTGAGATACCTCCACCTTTGGTCCCTACTTGTGCGGTAGCTGGAACGAATGTGTGGAAAACATTGTAACTCTGCACTGCCAAGGTACTCTCCACAGCTTTAAACCATGTCTCAGTAACTGCACAGATGACCACATTCTCCAGGGTGAGGAGAGCCTGGAGGGAATTAAGTTTCTTGTTTAGGCTCCTGGCACTGAGCAGTAACAACTTTAGATTCCCTTGGGTTGGTTTTGCTTTGTCAGGTTTGTCAGTTTGGCATTGCCTAAGAGGCAATATGTGTAGGGCAATATTTTAGCAAATATTCAGAGACCTAGAAGGCACAGGTGCAGATCATACTTGGCAAATGTGGTCTATTGACTACATCTTCCAATGCTGATAAATATTGCGTCCCCTTGGAATGACACCAGAAACTAATTACTGAAGTCTATCAATTTTTGTTTATATTGCAGCATCATCCCTGGTGAAAGAAGAATATTGCTTAAAGCTAGGCACACACCAGCCTGGGACACAGTCTGAGAGCTAAATAACGTCACTTTTCATATACTTCAGGGAGGTATCTTTCATGTCATTTACTATGACGGTCACACCAGTACTTCTGGTCTAACGACTTGATAGCATGGGTGATTTGGCAGATCCTAACAGTGATCTCCACTTTACTCAGCCTGGTGAGCAGAATATATGTATGTCTCACACTGTAGTTTCCTATGATTAAATATTGGGTACAGTCACACTGCACAAAGAATCACAAACAACAACTATCTTGAGAGGTGTAGCTACAGTGGGAGTGAAAGGGGGAGCCACCCCAGGTCCAAGATCTCAAAAGGCACAACTTTCATTACTGGCACTTAGTTTCTGAATGCTAATAATGAATTTACCAAAGTGCTTTAGCTCTTCGTGTGTGGTTTATTGGACTACCAGCATACATACATGAATGCTGATAATCTCTTTTTGGTCATAGTTGAAGTGCTCAGCACTCCCTTAATGACTTTAGCAAATTACTAGTTACATATGCAGCAAGTGGCTTGCTATAGTTTAAAGAAGGGATTATTTTTCATCCAGAGCCAAAGTATTATATTTACTGACTGACTTCCACATCAGAGAACCTTAAACAACTGATTTCAGTTTCAAATACCTACAACTCTTTTTTCAGCTGTTACATACACAAGCTATTTTGGTCTCAGAAGGTTAGCCTACCATGTCTTAAAAGTGTTTTTCCTTAATTACTAGCCAAATTAAGTTGCATCTGTTAAAACAGCAAAAGAGCAAGACAAAATTCTCCCAAGTAATCTGCATCAGATTTGGAGTTATTACAACCAACACTTATACAACAGCATAGTCTGCAAAGAAAAGTAAGAAACTGTTTTTCCCATGTAAATAAGCCACTTTTTTCTGATTGTTCCCTATTAAACAGTACCCAGAATAACTTCCTTAAAAGTTAACTACTTGGTAATACTTGCCTGGAAGAGTGACAAATGTTAAACATGCATACTCTGTTCTTTATACAGTACCTTTTTATGGGCAATGTTCTTGGTACACACAAATCCATTTACAACTGCAGTGTCAAACTTCTTTCCACCTGGAATCTTAAACAAAAATGAAGACATAAGAATCGTCAGTATGAAACATATTACTATAATGTGGTCTCCTTTGCCTAGACAGTCCCTAGTTTTCTGAAAAGATTACCTCAGGTAATTATTTTTAAACTACAAAGCTTGCCTACAATATAAAGCTATTAGATATGCTTACATAAAGAGATACCATTAAATGAATGTGGCTTTTTCTAGAACTAATCTGATATATAACTACTGGGAACATGGTTAACTTCAAGCATCTGAAACACAAAAAGCTTGATGTTCTACTCAAGAGTGCTTCAACATATGAATGTGCAACTGGCATAACAGTACCATAACAGTATATCCTTGTGTGCCTTATCAGCAGGCTGTAAAAATGCTTTAAGACTTCATTTACAAAATTAACTTTCAAGCTGTCTCCACATGTGGGTCCTAGCCAACAACAGTGCTTGCAACCACTGATGACAGAAGGTGAGTTCTAAATACATCCATACAAAAATGTTGCTGTATCTGTAGACATGACAATAGACAATAAAAGTCAGGCCCTAAAAGTAAAAGTTGAGATTATGCTAAGAGAAAATGCATATTACAAATACAGATAACTAGTTGTTAAAAAAGTGTTTCCTTTCATAACTTACCACTCACCTTGCCAAATTTAGCTCAGCAGAAATGCCTCTCAGTACCCCCAACAATGTTGATGCAGACTCCAATAAAAAAGGCTAGTCTACTTCATCAAATAAAGAGTGCAACAATAAATATTCAAATTATCCTACAGGTGGACAAAGTGTGATTCCTTGAGCACCAATTGTCAATGGTCCAAGACACCAAGGATTATATCGCCAAATGCCATATTCCACAGAAATCATTGCCAGCGAGATTTGGGGGGGGGGGGGGGTTCTCCCTTCAAGTTGATGTGACCATGGAGTTAGTATACATAAATTTAGGGGATACTGGCAGCATGTCGTAAGAAAAAAAACATTTATGTTTTCTGCGATTTGTGCTTTGAACATTAGATTTTGGTTACTAGGATCATTGGGTGTTTGGTATTCAACAACCCATAGTGGAAGCAAATCCTCACTACATGTAAGGAACTCTAGAACCTTTTGAGGAAGAAGGTGTGTGGTGGGGACAGAAGGGTAAAATTGTAGAATGATACAAGCACAAAGGATACGAGTCTAACTCATGACAAATCAGTATGATACAATCAACACTGATCAAAGACTACAACATCTGACCAGATCATCCAAGCTCATTTACGCAGCTTCACTCAAATGGAGCGATTGTCAGCATGTGTAGGCAGATTTAAGCTATATGCATGTCTTGGGATGTGATTTACGGGCAGGCAAACCACCTTGCTCTCCAGTATTTATGTGGGGGACATTGCTCCATACCACTCTTACCTAAATATACTAACTCCATACACACAGACTCAGAGATGGGATGACAGTATGAAAATTTTCATAAGAGCATTGTACTACCTCCAAAGTTTTTCAAGTGGGGAGACAAGACACCTCTGGTATACCTTGGTTAATCTGCATAGCTTTCCAGATTTTTGAGCAGTCTAAACTGCATCATAACCAATCGATGGTTTTCCTGATTCTGACAGTTATGACAGTGCCTCCTGTAAGGAATTTCAGGCCAATCATCCTAATAAATTTAGACTTGTAGATCTTTGCTAAGATCCTGAAAAATAAGATTAGAGGAGGCCCTACCACACCTAGTCTAACCAGCTAAGAATGGTTTTGTAAAAGGAAGGCAGATTACGGACAATGATGAAAAGCAGCATCTTCTAGTTCATTTTGGGTGCTGCTCTGTTATACCAGGGATGGTTCTATTAGGTATCTCCAAAGCCTTTCATTCTGTACATTGGAACAGGTTATTCAGCACCACTAAGAAGTAGGGATTTGGGGGAACTTTTAGAATGCGAGGAAGTACCTATATATGCAAATGGCATTTAGAGTGATGATCAAAGACTGGCTCTCTGATGTGGGTCAAACAGGGAAGAGGCAGGGGTGCTCTCTTTTGCCTTAGTATACTCCTTTAGGTATGGAAGTGCCAGTAAAAGTTAGAGCATACCGTCATGAGAATTTATAGTTTCTTTTATTTATTTGCAGATGATTGCCTACTTCTTAGTTTGGACATTCAAGCTCAATACATGCACACACTATGATGTTATTAGGCAAATGGTATCTCACTGATAGCAGACAATTCAGACAATGAATAAAGCTTGACAGTAACTGTTGGAAATGTTCAGCCCCCTCCCCCCAAACTGGCATTTTGCATATGTTCTGCAAATGTATGCCAATAAAGGAGTACTTGGGGAATCTAACATCACCTTTGGAACAGGTACTTAAGCCACCATTCAGTAAGTTTGGAAACTGTGACTTTTAGACATGCCCTATCCCAAGGAGTCATCTTTTTTCCCAGTACTAGAGGCAGGTCGGCTTCTGTCTAGTGTTTCCAATTTAATTTTTGCCAAGGAATGGAAATCCAGAAATCTGTTATCTTATGAACTTCTTTGAGTCAGTCACCAGAGCTGTGGAAGAAGGTAAGTTGGTTCATACAGCCCACCTTGATCTGGCCAAGGCCTTTGATACCATTCCTCATTCAGGAATCAGAAAAACTCACTAAGCTAGGCATCAACCCCTATATTACTAGGTGGGTTGCAAACTGTCTCACAGATAGAATCCACAGTATGAAAGTAGCTGACTCCCAAGTCAGACTGCCCACCAGTCACGAGTGGAGCCCCACAGGGTTCGGTCCTGGGTCCCCTCCTGTTTGGTACCTACTTCTCTGAAGTCCAGACCAACACAAAGGGACTCTGACAAAGTTCACAGACTATTGCAAGTTGGGCGCTATTATTAACACCCCAAGTGATGTTGACATCCTACAGAAAGGCCTCACTGAGACCACCGACTTGTGTCAGAACCATGGCCTTAAGCTCAATGCCAAAATTTGTCATCCCCTTTGGGAAAAAGCCGGTTCCCATAAATTACCACATCACTGGTACTCCACTGAACATAGAAGGCATTACAAGAGATCTGGGAACACAGGCTGATAGCAACCTCTCTTTTGACCACCACATTGCCACTGTGGTCAGAAAGTCCTTCTACACGGCACATCTCATTACTAAGGGTTTTGCATCCAGGAATAAATAAGTCATTGTCTCTCTGATGTCGGTGTCCTGGCCCAGCAATCAAGGAGCCTCAATCCACACCACTAACACCAGAGAGGGCGTCACATGTATAAGGAAAGGATAACAAATACACACAGTAAAGTGCAATTTCCCTTAAGAGCACACAGAGATCACAGTTAGTCCAGGGCTGGTTGCTCCCTAGGTCCCCATAAGACTCCCCACCGGCACAGCTACAGAGTCCAGATCTCAGCCCAGCTGGGCAAGCTAAAATCTCCAGTACCCTCTCTGTCCAACCAGTGCTTTGTGTCCCTGCCCAAGTAACTGACACACACACACACACACTTTGAGATAAGAGTTTATACAACCACACAGACACTTCTGGGGAAGGCTGGCACAGGTTCTCCAGCTGTGCCCCTTTTACCCAGATTATACGATAGTACCCAGCCACCACACAGCTAATAATTATCAGCTACCCAAAGGCCCTTAAAAGGGTGTCCAATTATTATTATCCAATTGGTAGATGTGAATAAACAGTCAAGGCTTATTAGAGTGACTTGGTACAGTAATCACTATAAATATGCAATGTATTCTAGCGCTTAAATTATCTCTACACAAACCAGCCACAGTTAAAAGGTTTTAAAATATTTAATAATAAATAATTAAAACTACAAGACAATACTTTTTACTACACAGTGAGTGCTAGCCAAGAGTTCGGAGATCACATAGAAATACTTAAAATAATTCAGTAGTACAGTTCTGACACCACAGAAAAACAGTCTAATCTTTCAAGTTTCTAGCTATCCCTAAAAGAAAACACAAATCTAAGATAACTTACATGTGAGCAAGAGGCAAAGCTGTGAGTTGGATGATCAAGACAAAATGCTTAATGCCTTCTGATTCTCTCTGTTTAAATTGTTATTCCAGTCCTTATTCCCATTACATCATTTATTTTACACTTTCCTGGTGTTCCCAGGCTAACATATACTACATAATTGTTATCTTGCACCTGCAGGAAACTACATAATTAAGAGACAGCCCACATGTAAACTCTAGGAATTATTCCTTAAGTTAAAACAATAGGCAGGATGCCTTCATCTAGCCCGGCCGGAGAAGAATTGTAATCAAAGACAGTCATGAAATAATTTGAACTTCAAAGGACAAACAAGAAATGCTTGTCTTAGCTTTCTTTACAGCAGAGGGTAATGTTGTTACATTGTTTTAAGTTCACATTTCACAGCATATTCTTTCATTTAAAAAAAACAAGTCTGTAGTTCAACATTTATACTGACAAATTATAGAATTATCTGCACAATTCTATCTGGCTAGGCTGGCAGCCTTCACAGTCTCCCTCTACTCTTCCCTCATTAGGCCAATCCGAGTACAATGCCCCATTTGGCATGTACCTCACTAGACACCTGCAACAACTGGAATGGCTGCAAAAGTACCTCACAAAGAGGATCCTAGGCCTTAAGCACTTGTTCTATATGGACAGACTTAAACTCCAACTATTCTCTGTCTCCTCTTGCCTCCTCCGAGGCAATCTCTGCTTGACTTACACAAAGCCATGTCTGACCCAGCTCTGTTAGAAGTGCTACATCTAAAGAAATCTCAATCCCTCTGCACCACATGCTCCAGAGACCTCAACCTCATTACTACAATCAACAGAACATGCTGGAGGGACAGGTTCATAACCCAGAGACTGTCCATGCTATGGAATACACTTCCCATACATGTCAAACAGAGCACCTCACTGGCCCTCTTCAAGAGGAATCTTGATAAGTGGATGGGAAATTGAAAATTCACCCCGAGGATCACTTTAGTGGGTCTCCTTGACAGAAGCACTGGGAACTAAGGTCGGGTGGCACAATCCCAGGGAAATCCTATGGGCTAGGCTTGTAAAGGCTCCAGGGCCATTAGCCTAATACACACGTATGAATCTAGGTTAGGTTCATCATACATACACATTTAAGATTCATTAGATACTCCTATAACAACACCCACCTATCATGTGGTGACTGCCCAAAAGGATTTCATTTTTGCTAAATATACCAGTCTTTGTGATTAAAGCATGTTTGATGGATGAAATGTACTACTTGCCTCCAGATGAACTACGCAGCAGATGATCAGCTGGAGTTACCTGGCATCATATGTGCTGAACATATAAACTGTAAATAGTTACACAATTTGTGGTTTGAACACAATTTGTGGTTTGAACACAATTGATTAGAGCAGTTTAATTTTCACTGTTGTCTTTGTCTGGATGCATTCATTGTTGAATATGTACTGTGTCTGCTAAATATTTTTCTCTTTTTAAATGAACAACCATAAAATTTCAAACAAAAATATATATGACAATCCAGATGGAATTATAGTACAAGACAACACTGCTAGAGTTGGTGAGTTTAACACATTCAGTAAAGTTAGCCGGGATCTTATCAGCAGGGAAATGGTAGCATTTATGTTCCACAAAAAACATAATAGTAAGGATATGAAGGGATGGAGGTAGGAATTAAGGGTTGTAAACTCCTCTTTGACAAGCTGTTCACAAACACAGGACTAAGAAAGATTCTCTGTTATTTGCACTATATTTAGCACCACTAGAAAAGAAAATAAGGGATTCACAAAGTAAAAGATACAACTGGTGCGGTAATCAACATTTAGCCTTACTTGCAGATAATATTTCTCATAGCCAGGTATGGAGCATACGTAAACACAATGTGCCCTTTCAACTAGCAACTCCTGCTGTGGAATACTAGTCCAGTTGCTTATTCGGGCTTTCATAAAATTAATGCAGTCTGTTCCTTCCAGCTACTCTGGTATTGTTGAAAATCTCAGGTTTTCCCTATGTGAGCTGTCCTCTAATTCTATTATTTTTTAAACCTCTCTTCCTGAGTAGTGTCATAGTCAGCCAGCCTTTTCTGCATTTCAGCTTCTGATTTTTTCAGCTTTATCACTTAATCTGAATATCAGTTTAAAGCTTATTCTATTTTTGACAGCCTTTTTTTGTTAGTGGTGATATACTCCATCAATGTTTCATTTATTTTAACCAGGTCTGTGCGCAGTTGTCTTATATCTTCCTGTAGGTTACTGCAAGTCAGTCTGGAGGTTGCATTGCTTTTTGTTGAACAGCTGCAGAACTGTCCCCAGTCAGTGTTTCTTCCTCACTTTTTGTAGCTCATTGTTTTCCAGATGCTTTGTATTTCTTTTTTCCTGGCATCCAGGCAGTACACTTACTAGCCAGTTATGGAAATTTATCCATAAACACAGAAGTCTACAGGCCTTCTCTGCTAAGTTTCTTACTCAATGTGCAGCCATCTTGGAAGGCTAATTGCAGATGATATTGTTCTGCATTTGATAAATCCAGAAATGGTCACAATGGCGCTGAACATTTTGAGAAGGTTTCAAATTTTTCAGAATAAAATAAACTTAAACACAACAACAGTGATAAACAATGCACCCATGCATTAATTAGTTCAGCAATACCCATACTTATGGGGACATAAGATGAAATATTTAGGTGTACAGATAAAATGATTCTGTTATGGCAGCTAAGGATAGGTGAAGACAGTCTAAACAGGAGAAAATATGATGTACACTTCTGTAAGTAACCTTATCCTAACAGTAGATTTTAGGACTTCCAAGATGGCTGCAAACTGATTGGCAGCTTAACTTCAGCTCTCCCAGAGTGAAAAAAAGAATATGAGAGATAAAGACTAGTAATTCTGTCAGTTAAAGTAAAATTCAGTTGCTGAATAGTAATTACACTGCCTGGATGTCAGCAAAGAAGAAATTTTGAGGGTCTCATAGAAAATCAACTAGAAAAAGTGAGGAGGAAACACTGACGGAGAAAACCCTGCAGCAGTTCAGCAAAAAGCAGTTCAAGCTCCAGCTCTGGTACAAGAGAAGGCTTCTGTAGATTACAGGAAAAATAAATCAATGTACTTATAGCTGGTTAAAATAAATGTAAAATAAATGAAATATTGAAAGAGTATATCAATTCAAATAGCAAAAAGCTGGAAAAAAGGGAAGAAGCTTTAAACAGCTATTCAGAAGAACTGATAAAACTGCAAAATTCAGAGGACGAAATGAAGAATAAGGCTGTCTGAAAATGAGACTGCTCAAGAAGGGCTGTTTAATGAAGTAGTAGAGTTAGAGGACAGAGCATGCAGAGAAAACCTGAAATTTTCTACTGTACCACAGAAACTGGAAGGAATAGACTATTAATTTTATGAAAGCACAAATAAGCAACTGGACTGGTATTCCACACTTGGATTTCTTAATTATAAGGGCATATAATGTGTATGCTCCAAACATGGCCATAAGAAAGCAGCTAGGACCTGTATTATAAAAGATGCAATCATACCAGCAAAAACAGATGACCCTGACAAAACTGTGGCAGAAATGCAAAGTATTAAAAAATTGAACACAGTCAAGTATTTGTGGAAAATGATTGTTCACCGTACACCAGGTAGAAGAGATGCAAATTTATCCCAGCAATGACAGAACGTCGAGAAGCAGCTGTGAAAATCATACTGCTGTATCCAGTTGTCTTCAGAATATTTTACTCCTAAAAGATTGAAGTAATTTTTTGATGCATAACAGGCTAATGAGGAAATACAACAGACTGTAGAACAAACTGAGCTATCAAACTGAAGGAAACACTTCTTTTCATTCTTCTAACAATAAAGTCCACAGAAAGAATGCCAGTGAAACCCTTTCCAATGTTCCAAAGGAAAATGCTTGAGGGAGAGTAAAAAAGCACAGGAGTTGACTAGAAGAATAGGGAATATCTTGAACCAGAACCAGAGTCTGTGGTTGGGAAGATGGAGATGAAAGTACAGTTGTGTGCCGACCATAAATGTAGATGTTCTAGTGTATTCACTGTTGCAGTCATTACACTTGGGTTATCCTGCTGGTAGGCTACCCGCAGTCGGCCTGAATTCCAAAGTCCTGGTCCAGCGTCGGTTGCTATTACCTCTTCCTTGACATCAGTGCACCAGGGGTATAGAAGATGCAGCAGACGCCATTTTCTTCAGTTTTTCTTGCCCCAGATGTCAGGTGCCCCTAAAAGGGTAGGCTAAAAAACATTGCTTATAAAAGCATGCACTAAAATAAACAATACCTTCATCTACAAGCAAATACACCACATAGGTTGTATAGGATAGAGAAGTACAGATAAGACCCAGCAAAGAGAGGGGGATGGTGGGTTGGTAACCTGGACTGCAACAGTGAATACACTCGAACATCTACATTTATGGTAGGTACACAACTGTACTATGTTCATCGTCTTTCACTGTTGCAGTCATTACACTTGGGTTGAGTGCCAAAGCTGAGGTTGGACGGTTGGATCTAAACAGAATTAGGAGTGGCTATAAGGCCCTGCAGAACTGCAGTGGCAAAGCCTGCTCTGGATTTAGAGTAAAGAGGTAAGTGGTAGTGCTTAGTAAAAGTGTGCACTGAAGTCCAAGTTGCAGCTTCCAAAATATCCTTGGTTGGTACTCCTCTGAGGAAGGTTGCTGAGGTGGCTGCTGTCCTGGTAGAATGTGGTCTAATGCCCTTAGGCACTGATTTGCCATGTTGTGAATAGCAGAAACGAATGCAGTGTCTTATCTATTTTGAAATAGTCTGCTTTGAGATAGTCTTTCCTTGTGATCCTGCAGCATATGCCACTAAAAGTTGCTCAGTCTTTCTGAAAGCTTTAGTTTTGTCCAAGTAGAAGCATACCTGTCTGTGTATGTCCAAAGAATGCAGAAGTCTCTCCCCTTTATTCTGTGGGTTTGGGTAAAAAGTAGGCAAATGAATGGTTTGGTTAAGAGCCACACTGGACACTACCTTAGGCATAAATGCTGGGTTTGTCCTTACAGAAACCCTGTCCGGATGGAGGATAATAAAAGGTTCCATAGTCATTAATGCCTGTAACTCTGGGACTCTTCTTGCTGAAGTTATTGCTAGGAGCAGAGCTGTTTTCCATAAGAATTTTATCTCAGCTGTATTGGCTGGCTCGAAAGGAGGCAGTGTGAGTTTTTCCAAGACAAAATTGAGGTCCCATGCAGGTATTGGTGCTCTCCTTGGAGGTCTTATGTTTTTGGCCCCCTGAGGAACTGCCTAAGCAATGGATGTGAAAAAATAGGAGGGTCTGTATTGTAATGAGGTGAAATGGCAGAGGCATGGATCTTAATTGATGAGAAGGATAGGCCTTTGTCCAGCATCTCAGTTAGATATTGTAAAATCTGAGGAATATTTGGAACAAGCATGTCAATTCCTTGTGTCTGGTTCCAAGCACAGAATCTCTTCCATTTTTCTGCATAAGATTTTCTGGTGCTGGGCCTCCTGGCCTCCAAAATAACATCCATAACCGCTTTAGAGAGAGGTGTATTCTGAATGGTTACACTATCCGCCATGCAGCTCGATTTAGGGTTCTGAGTTGGCTGTGCAGGATCTGATTTTGTTTTGTTGGGTCAGTAAATGAGGAATTTGAGGCAATTGTCCAGGCTGGGCCTTGGGACAAGCTCCTTAGGATTGGGTACCAGTGTTGGCGTGGCCAATCTGGAGCAATCAGTATCATTTGTGGATTCTCTTGTCTGACCTTTAGGAGTACCTTGGGGAGGAGAGGCAGTGGAGGAAAGGCATATACTGTAAGGTTGTTCCAGCTGAATGACAAGGCATCCACTTTCCATGCTTTTTTGTGATAAGTCCTTGTGCAGAATCTCTGAAGTTGGTAGTTGTGAGGGGAGGCAAAAATATCTATGTTTGGGCATCCCCATTTCCTTGTTATCATGCTGAAGATTTGTGGATCTAGTTTCCACTCGTGAGGATCCATAAGGTTTCTGCTTAGTTGGTCTGACAGAGCATTTGTTTTTCCTGGCAGGAATTGCGCTTGCAGGTGTACTTGGTAGGTCAATGCTGGGTTCCACAAAATCATGGCTTGTCTGCAGAGGGGTTAGGAATGTGTGCCACCCTGCTTACTTTATCAGCAGCTGTCCTGGATGAAGTAGGTCCTTGAAGGCTGTCAGGGCATTTTGTACAGCTTGCATCTCTTTTTGATTGATGTGAAGATGCCTTTGGCTTGGGGGCCATGTGCCCTGAATACATTTTCCTGCCATGTGGGCCCCCCATGCATAATCTGATGCATCTGTTGTTAGTGTTTGCCTGGCTGTGGCTAAAGTGAATGGCTGTCCCTTGTTGTGGTGACAGGCCTGTGCCCACCATCAAAACTCCTGTTGCAGGCAGGGAATGAGTGAAATTAATGTTTCCAGGCTGTGGCAATGTTGAGTCCAAACACTTTTTAGATATCACTGTAGTTTCCTCATATGCACTCTTGCATATGGAATTAGTAGAATGCAGGAGGCCATGTAGCCCAAAGCCTGTAGAATTTTTCTTGCAGATAAAGTACAGTTTTTGTACCTACCATAAATGTAGATGTTCGAGTGTTCACCCTGCTGCAGTCATCACACTTGGGTTATCCTGCCATCAGTTGGCCCGAATTCCAAAGTCTTGGTCCGGCGTCGGTTGCTGTCACTTCTTCCCTGACATCAGAGCGGCAGGGGTATATAAGAGGCATCCAACGACATTTTCTTCAGTTTTTCTTGCCCCAGATGTCAGGTGCCCCCAATAAGTAGGCAATATATATATATATATATATATATATACATATATACACACATAGCTATATAAAAATAAAACAATACCTTCAGGCACAAGCAAATACACCACAGAGGTTGTATAGGATAGAGTGGTATAGATAAGTTCAGCTAGTTCAGAAGGGATGGAGGGAGGGTAACCTGGACTGCAGCAGGGTGAACACTCGAACATCTACATTTATGGTAGGTACAAAACTGTACTATGTTCATCGTGTTACCCTGCTGCAGTCATCACACTTGGGTTGAATCCCAAAGTTAAGGATGGGTGATGGAGTTAAACAGGGTTAGAAGAAACTAGTAGGCCCTGCAAAACTGCAGTGGCAAAACCAGCTCTAGTCTTAGAATATAGAGGTAAGTGATAGTGCTTGGTGAAGGTGTGCACTGAACTCCAGGTTGCAGCTTCCAGAATATCCTTGGTTGGCACTCCCCTAAGAAAGGCTGCTGATGTAGCTGTAGCCCTGGTGGAGGGGGACCTAATGTTAGCAGGTACCGGTTTCCCATAATGCGTGTAGCAGAAACGTATGCTATGCCCTATCCATTTAGAAATGGTTTTGAGATAGCTTTTCCTTGTGATCCTGCAGCATAGGCTACAAAGAGCTGGTCAGAATTTCTGAAAGCATTAGTTTTATCCAAGTAGTAACGTAATTGCCTGCGAATGTCCAAAGAGTGCAGGAGTCTTTCTCCTTTGTTCTGGGGATTTGGGAAAAAGGTGGGCAAATTAATGGTTTGGTTTAGGGCCACACTGGATACCACCTTTGGCATAAAGGAAGGGTTAGTTCGTAGAGATACACTGTCTTGATGAAAAATGAGGAAAGGCTCCACTGCCATTAGCACCTGTAGCTCTGAGACTCTTCTAGCTGAGGTTATTGCTAGTAGAGGGGCAATTTTCCATGAAAGAAATTTTAAATCAGCTGAAAAAGCTGGTTCAAGGGGCGGCAGTGCAAGCTTTTCCAGAACAAAGTTGAGATCTCAAGTAGGTGTTGGTGCTCTCCTGGGCGGACTTATGTTTTTAGCCTCTCTGAGGTACTGTCTTAGGAGTGGATGTGAGAATAAAGGAGGATCCGTGTTGTAATGAGCTAAAACTGCTGAGGCGTGGATCTTAATAGATGAAAATGAAAGTCCTTTGTGCAACATCTCAGTTAAATATTGTAGAATCTGAGGAATGTTTGGATCAAGGGGATTGTGGCCTTTAGCCTGGTTCCAGGCGCAAAATCTTTTCCATTTGTCTGAATAAGTTTTCCTGGTGCTGGGCCTCCTGGCCTCTAGAATGACATCCCATAACAGCTTTGGATAGAGGTGTTGGCTGGTTGTTTAGGTAATTTGCCATGCAGCCAGGTTTAAAGTCTTGAGCTGGCTGTGTAGAATCTGATTGTCTCGCTGGGTGAGCAGGTGAGGAATTTGTGGTATAATCCATGGTGGGCCGTGGCCAATGTTCCTTAGAATTGGGTACCAATGCTGGCGTTGCCAGTCTGGTGCAATGAGTATCATTTGTGGCCTCTCTAATCTGACTTTCAGCAGTACCTTTGCTAGAAGAGGCAGTGGAGGAAAGGCATACACTGTTAATGTTTTCCAACTGAATGAGAGGGCGTCCACTTTCCAAGCTTGTGGATGGAATGTCCTTGTGCAAAATTTTTGAAGTTGGCAGTTTTGGGGGCTGGCAAACAGATCTATGTCTGGGCATCCCCATTTTTGAGCTATCATTGCAAATACTTGTGGATCTAGTTTCCACTTGTGTGGATCCATGATGTTTCTGCTTAGGTCGTCTGCCAATGTGTTTTTCTTTCCTGGCAGGAATTGTGCTTGCAATTGAACCTGGTAAGACAGTGCCGTGTTCCACATGGTCATTGCTTGCCTGCATAGAGGGTAGGAATGTGTGCCCCCTTGCTTATGTACCACATTACTGTGGTATTGTCCGTCTTTACTATTAGTTGTTCTGGGTGTAAGAGGTCCTTGAAAGCTGTTAGGGCATTCTGTACTTCTAGCATTTCTTTTTGATTGATATGCAGATGCCTTTGATCTGTAGTCCATTTGCCCTGAATGCACTGTCCTGCCATGGGTGCTCCCCAGGCACAGTCCGATGCATCTGTTGTCATAGTTTGCCTGGCTGTGGGTAAGGTGAAAGGCTGACTCTTGTTGAGGTGACATGCCTGTGCCCACCATAAAAACTCCTGTTGAAGGCAGGGAATGAGTGGTATCATTGTTTCCAAGCTGTGGCTGTGCTGAGTCCATATGCTTTTCAGGTACCATTGTAATTTCCTTATATGCAGTTTTGCAAATGGTATTAGTAGTATGCAAGATGCCATGAATCCCAAGGCCTGCAGAATTTTTCTTGCAGGGAGTTGGGTCTTTGTTGCCATTATTATGAAATATTGAGTCAGCTGTTGTTACTTGTCTGGCATGAGATAAGCCATCTGGGCCGTTGTATTCAAGCTGGCACCCAGGAATATTATGTTTTGTGAGGGCACTAGTTTTGATTTCTTTTCGTTTACTGTGTACCCTAGGCAACTTAGAAGGTGTTTGACAAATGCCAGATGCTTTAAAAGAATGTCCTTGCTTTCTGCTTGAAGAAGGCAGTCGTCCAGGTATGGGTATATTTGAATTCCTCTGTCTGCAGTATGCAATTACTGGTGCCAGGCATTTTGTGAAGACCCTGGGCGCAGTAGATAAGCCAAAGGGCAGTGCAGAGACTTGATAATGCATTGAACCTGCAATGAAGCGGAGGTATCTTCTGCAATTTTGTCTGATAGGGACATGTAGGTATGCCTCCTTGAGGTACAATGTTACTAGCCAAGCATTCTTGCCCAGCATGGGAAGAAGCTGCTGTAGTGTTAGCATCTTGAATTTTGGTACTTGCAGACAGATGTTCAGAACTGAAAGATCCAGAATGGGTCTCCATGCTTTGTCTTTTCTTGGGACTAGAAAGAGCCTTGAGTAAAATCCTTGTCCTTGCTCCTGTGTAGGTACCTGTTGAATG
This sequence comes from Protopterus annectens, assembly GCF_019279795.1. Lineage (NCBI taxonomy): Eukaryota > Metazoa > Chordata > Ceratodontiformes > Protopteridae > Protopterus > Protopterus annectens. The sequence continues at coordinate 487,549,190 of NC_056738.1, read as the reverse complement.
GCTCTCATATCCATGAGAGCTGTAATTTGTTTTTGTGCCTCTGCCCATTGATTTGGTGGCAGGTTTGGCATTTCTTTTATCCTTGGCAAGGTATGAAAGTGGAATATGTATCCTTGAGGGACAATGTTTAGGACCCATTTTGTCTTTTGTGATGATGTGCCAGTTGCCTGCAAAAAAATGCTAATTTTCCTCCCAAGGGAGCTGCCAGGAGAGATTTGCTTGGTAGTTTGAGGACTGAGTCATTGTGTTTGTCTTCTGCTAGCTTGGGGCCTGTGTTCTCCTCCTTTCTGGGTAGTAGTACCCCATTGGCGAGGTTTGTAAGGGTCTTGTGACTGACCTCTGCCCCTTGGGTGTCTGTATTTGCCGATCTGTCAGAAGCTGGAAAGGACCAGTTTTTTGTTGGCCAATTTCTGCTGAAACGAGGGGGTTGTACCTGTAAAAAATCCTTGACCGTCTGCATAGACTTTGCCTTATCCTCCATTTTCTTTAAAACCTCTTCTGCTATGACACCAAATAATACATCCTGCTGTAAAGGTGCATCTAATAATTTTGCTTTAACATGATCAGGCAGGGTTTATTCTTTTAACCAAGCATGTCTACGTATGACAGACCCAGTAACAGCTGCTCTACAGGAAGCTTCCAATGAATCAAATCCACATGGTAAAGTATGTTAGCCCACCTGCTCAGCTGCATGCAACAGATCCGGCATTTCCTTGAATTCAGACTGTTCAGTATGTGTGCTCATTTTTTGTTTTAACTGAGACATTAGGAATTGCTGATATTTCAGCATGTGAAACTGACAATTTAATGCTCTCATAGCCAGAGTTGCTGAGGTGTATATTTTCTTTCCCCATCTATCTAGGGCTCTGGAATCCTTTCAGAGGGCACAGGATTTTTAGCCATAGAAGCTTTAGCCCCCTTGGGACCCTGGGAAATTGTTTCTGGGTCAGCCACAAGGCTTTTATAAAGGAATTTGTGTCTGTCAGGTACTCTGTCTGGTTTGGCTGGAGCAGGAGGTAGAGAGTCTGGATTTAGACTAGACTCCAAGTAAACATCATCCGCAATATCTAAAACTGGAGGGATAGCAAGTGGTCTGTGCTGGGGTAGTAAAAGGAACTCTCGGAGTCTTTTCTTAGAATCAGAGTAGTCCTGGCCTTCCCAGTGGAAATGTTCCCTCATGGTATGTAACGTTTCCCCAAAGGAGCAGTCCTCTGGGGGAGATGCTGAGGGAATAGAGTCTTCAGCATCAGAGTCTTCATAAGGGGGAAAAGTGTAATCCTGTTCCTCAGAAGAATCTGAGGAAATTGAAACCTGGTCAGAGGAAGCATAATCCTCCTCTTGTCTTGGTCTTTTATCTGGAAGGGGGGTGGGAACCCCTGATTAGGGTAATCAAATCTTCAGCCATCTTAAGCATCCGTTTCTTAGGCATGGGGCCTTGAACTGTAGACTGATGTACAGTCTTTTTGGTTTTAAAGGAGTTTTACACTTAGCATAAAATTTAATGGTGAGTGTAGTCGGTCTGAAGACACCTTCTGCAACCGAAGGTGTTTCCACTGCACAGGGGTCTCCTTCAGCTCCGGTGTCGGAAGGGCCTAATGAAGATGGCTGCGTCGGCCTAGTAGACTCCGCTTGAGAATCCGCAGCTGTCTGGGGTTCCAATTCTGCGGTCGTCAGGGGCTGCGTAGGCGCCTCACTGAAAACTGGAGAATCGGCAACAGGCCCAGCAGAGGCCTTGGAGTCTGGCTTGTTCCTAGGCTGCCTGTCCTTATCCTTGCGTTTTTTATGCATGCCGGTCGTCAGCTGCTCTGACGGCATGATATAATTAAATTTCCTACCAAAGTAATGACGTGTGAAGTCAAAACGGCGTTTGATAGTTCGTTTATTAAACCTAGCACAAAACCGACAACCTGTGACGTCATGGTCTGGGCCTAGGCAAGGAATACAATAAGAATGGAAGTACTTATGAGGTATTTGCTTCCCACAAGAAATGCAATTGTTAACTTTTTCTGACATCGGACTGAGGCAAGAAAAGGTTACCCAACGGGGTACTTAGCTTTATTGAAGACTTCGTACTGAAATTCGAATCGAAAATCTCAGGTGTCGGCCGACCGGCACTAGCGAACTGCTTCTGCTTCGGGCACTGCGCGGCAAGATAGACTGAAGAAAATGGCGTCGGATGCCTCTTATATACCCCTGGCGCTCTGACGTCAGGGAAGAAGCGACAGCAACCGACGCCAGACCAAGACTTTGGAATTCGGGCTGACTCTGGGACCGCCTGACGGCAGGTTAACACAAGTGTGATGACTGCAGCAGGGTAACATGATGAACATCTGGGTCTTTGTTGCCATGCTTTCGAAGTAAGAAGTCAGTTGTCATTGTTTGTCTGGCGTGAGATAAGCCATCCGGGCAGTTGTATTTAAGCTTGCACCCAGGAATATTATCTCTTGAGATGGTACTAGTTTTGATTTCTTTTCGTTTACTGTGTACCCTAGGTAAATTAGTAATCTTTTTACAAACGCCAGATGCTTTAGTAGAATGTCTTTGTTCTCTGCTTGAATAAGGCAGTTGTCCACGTAGGGATATATTTGAATTCCTTTTTGCCTGCAAAATGCAATTACTGGTGCCAGGCATTTTGTGAAGACCCTGGGCGCAGTAGATAAGCCAAAGGGCAGTGCAGAGAATTGGTAGTGCACTGAGCCAGCTATGAATCTGAGGTATCTTCTGCAGGATTGCCTGATTGGGCCATGCAGGTATGCCTCTGAGGTCCAAAGTTACAAGTCAAGCCTTCTTGCCCAACATGGGCAGAAGCTGCTGCAGAGTCAACATTTTGAATTTCGGAACGTCCAGAAAAGTATTTAGAATAGACAGGTCCAGAATTGGTCTCCATGCTTTGTCCTTTCTTGGTACTAAGAAAAGTCTTGAGTAAAATCCTTGTCCCTGCTCTTGTTGTGGCACTGGTTGAATAGCTCTCATGTCCATGAGAGATGAAACTTGTTTTTGTGCCTCTACCCATTGATTGTGTGGCAGGTCTGGCATACCTTTTGCCTTTGGAAGGGTGTGAAAGTGGAACCTGTAGCCCTGAGAGACTATATTTAAGACCCATTTGTCCTGGGTGATCGTGTGCCCTTCCCCCTAAGGGTGCTGCCAAAAGATAAATGTTTGGCATTGGCAGAGGGAAGTCATTGGGACTGTTTCCTATATGGCTGTGATTTGTCTTCTCCGCTTTTGGAGGTAGAAGCACCCCATTGTTTGGGCCTGTATGAGCCCTGGGGCTGTTGTCTGCCTCTAGGGCATCTGTATCTGCCTCTTTGTGGCCTGTCTGACACGGGAAATGACCAATTCTTAGAAGGCCAGTTCCTGTTAAATCTGGGTGGCTGTACCTGTAAGAAATCCTTCACTGTCTGCATAGATTTAGCTTTATCCTCCATTTTCTTCAACACCTCTTCTGCCTTAACACTAAAAGTACCATGCTGTAATGCAGGATCCAATAATTTTGCTTTAACATGATCAGGCAGAGTCTGTTCCTTTAACCAAGCATGCCTTCTAATGACAGAACCTGTTACAGCGGCCCTGCAAGAAGCCTGCAGTGAATCATAACCACATTGCAAAGTATGTTTTCCCACTTGTTCAGCTGCATACAATAAATCCTGCAATTCCTTGTTCTCAGAACATTCAGAATTTGTCAACATTTTCTGTTTTAACAGAGACATTAAGTATTGCTGATATTTAAGCATATGAAATTGACAATTTAAAGCCCTTACAGCCAAGGTAGCAGAAGTGTAAACTTTTTTCCCCCATCTGTCCAGTGCCCTAGAATCTCTATCTGAGGGGACAGGTTTTTTTGCAGTAGCAGCCTTGACCCCCTTTGGGACCCTGAGAAATAGTTTCTAGGTCAGCAGCAGGGTTTTTATATAGAAATTTATGAGAATCTGGAACCCTGTAGTATCTGTCTGGCTTAACAGGTGCCGGAGGTAAAGAGTCGGGAGACAGGCCGGACTCTGAAAATACATCATCTACAATGTCTAGAACAGGTGGAATAGCAAGAGGTCTGTGCTGAGGTAGTAAAAGAAAGTCTCTGAGCCTTTTCTTAGAATCTGAATAATCTTGGCTCTCCCAGTGGAAATGCTCCCTCATGGTATGCATGGTTTCCCCAAATGAGTAATGTATAAAAGATACACAAATATGTAGAAGTATATATGTTTAAGTGTTTAATACAGTTTTAGAGTAAAGCTTTTTGAGCTGTTAGCCAATTACAGCTGGTTTCTATATTATTATACTATGATTTTTAAATTTTAATTGAGTGTAACTTTAAATGTTAATTGATGCTACTTTTAACAAGTATGATTATTTAAAGGGGGATTTTTGAGATTTGTTTGTCTGATGAAGTACATTTAATTTGTTGTAAGAAAGAGCTAACAAACAATAAATCTTGTGGGACAGAGTACCGTTTTGCCATCTTTTTGGATGAACTGAAGAAGAGGCAACCAAAATATGGCCACAGAGTCCCCCAGCAGTCATTCCAATGTCCCATTACTTGGCTATTTCACCCCATCTACCATAAACACTATAATGTGTATACTGCTTTACTTCTACAATGATTTGGATTTTTTTTTACATTTTATAGCACAAACACTAATAAACATCTGCTAAACAAAGCAACAGTGTGTCTCACAATGAAAACAGACAGCATTAAAATGTATCTGCCCTTGAAACTCACATTCACTGAAACAGCATTGAAACTCACATCTAAAGAAAATGCATCTGCCCACTTGTGGATAAAGATTACCTTTGGGCTGTTTTCAAATCATAGGCCCCTTGCACACGAAACACACGTGTGTTCTTTGATGCGCCTTCCTGACTGCATTAAATTATATTCCTTGTATAATACAGCACACTTGTTAGAGCGCGTTTTAAATTTATTGTTTTGAACATTTTACCAATGAAACAAAATGCATGAACCAATGATGACAAAACTGCCCAATTCAGAACATTTCCATCATAAATGTCTACTCAAACTTCTACAATCCACCAGTATCAGTAAATATGCACACTCTGCTGAAGTAAAAATCATGTAAATAATTCCACATTAAAGAGATCTGTAGCTAATGAAGACGTTGCTGCTAGCAAACAACTTTATATTTCATTGTTTTATCTACAAGTAAAGTGCCTGTTGCCCTTGAAGAATAAATTGCCTATGTATATTTCAGTAAGGAATGGATGGCAAACTGATAACAGGTTCATAGTTACTAGGTATCTCCGCCAAAGGAGGACATTCTCATGACTGCGGCATCCACCCCCTTTAAAAGTACAACACAGTACAGTATCAACAATCCATCTACATACTGTGGGAGTAGAACCCACAGCCTTCTGCAGCAAAACCAAGTATACTACCTGTTGTGCTACTAACAATGCAAGTAGACTTTGCATAGCAGCACTAAACCTCTCTTTCCCTGAAGACCTGTGCAGCATAAGAAATCAGGAAACAGCCAAAATTTATTGAGGAGGGGACAAAGGCCCAAAACCGGGGACACATTTTAAACATTGCTTGTATAATCTTAGAAAGTTGCTACAATAAAATTTTGTTGCCATGTGTTTCCTGAAAGATAGGAAGACAAACTTAAATGGCTATCATTATTTAGTGAATTCAGTTCTCAATGATTTTCCAGAACCCATAAATTTTATTTTACATTTGTTTACTGGAAAAGTCTGACTTGGAGCAAAGTCAATTTTCAGCAAAGGGCCAAAGAGAAACACTCCAGGCACAAGTCTTTGTATTGTAGGAGAAAACTGGAGCACCCAGAGGAAACCCACACAAATGCAGTGCAGGAAGGACATGCAGACTCCACAGTCTGCACAGCAGCCAATTCAGCTGAGAATCGAACCAAAGAACCTCTTGTTGTGAGGCAACAAGATTACCACTGCACCATCCAAAGTTTAGAGGAGCAGACCAAAATTATAAGCCAAACATACCAGACATTCTGTGAAAATGTGTACAGTTGAGAGCTATAACTCCTTCAATCAGAAATTATGGTATGGGTAGAGAACTCAAGCTCTTGCTCCTTGTACCCAAGATACAGGGGGTTTGAGCCCGAGTAACCCTAACCACCAGGCATACCTAACTGGGGCATTTTACACAGACGACAGCCAGTTATAAAATGCACAACGAGAACTCTATGACAGCCAGTTATACAATGCACAAAGATAAATGACAAACTGTTTTCTAAAGAAAAAGCCAGGTGGAATGATGAACCGCCATTAAAATGCAACAACAGCAAAGAGCCAGTTAATGAACCCCTGTCCTCCACCCCCTAAATTCAAAAGCAAAGAGCCAGCCCAGTTAATGAACTCACACACTCTAATAAGAAAGACAGAGTTAAATGCACAATGAATTCTAAATGGCCAGTTAAAATGAACTGTTTGATAAACAAAGAGCCAAGATGAACTATAAACTGCCATTAAAATGAATGAACGAGCTTGCACACAGTCAGTCAGCAAAGAGCCAGTTAAAATGACAAACTGTTTGATAAATGAACTTATACACACCCTATAAAGAGCCAGGTTGAATGATATACTGAATGTCGGATTTAAATGCAAATGAACGAGCTTGCATACAGTATATTGGCCAGCAGATAGACAAAAGCAACAGTTGAATGACGGACTTAAATGCAGCACAGAGAGCCAGTTAAAATGTACGAACTTACACAGTACACACACGCACATTTGCACACAGTATTGTGGCCAACAAACAATAGTCGAATGACAAATTTAATCCCGTGCACTTAAATACTGCAACGGGAACTTGCACACAGTATAATAAGAGTGCAACAAATAAGAAGTTATTTTTCCTCTCGACTGGGACTCGTCAAAAATTCACATTATGCCGCCTCCCCACCATCGCCCCATTTCCCTCAGAGTTCAACAGGCAGTAGCTGATGTCATCACACATGCCCCTATGGTGACGTGAGGTGACATCACCCAAAAATTTAAAGTGGTAATACACCAAAAAAATTAAAAACAAAAGACTGGAAAATTTGAAAATTAAGGGGGCCACTCGGGAATTCATGGCACCCCAATATTTTGGCCTCAAAACCAGTAAATACTGAGGAATTTGGTATGGTTGAGAGGTCTGGCTGTAATACTGGGATGGGAGATGGGGTGTAAAAGTGCACTGATTATAACACATGTAGAGCTGAGATGTGTTTGTCTTTACTTTTGCATGTGTGAACATCTGGATTAATGATCTTGGATTAATCTAATAGGTTCTTGCTTAAGCATGTGTGCCACAAACATAAAACTATACTTCAAATGTAATGAAAAGTTTTCCTTTAGGAAATATTCAGTGCCTGTTGAGAAGTCTGCAGTTGGAGGCAGCTGTACATTCTGTTTTTGTGTTTCCATGGATGTGAATAAGAGAGCATATGTTTCCTGGTACCTAATAACTCAATGCATGTACAATTTAATTTTGTTAAAGATAGCCAGTGCACTTTCTCTTAAGGCTAAAAGTTGATCTTTTATGAAAGCATACAAGCTGTTTTTCACATATGGGAGGAGAGTAAAGATAACACAAGAGATACAGTAATTAGAGTAAATAAGAGCACAAACTAACATTTGCTTTAGCGTGGATAACCTTAATTTTAGGTGTGGGTGCAGTTGTCAATTTGAGACAATTATTCCTTTCAGTAGGGTTAAACTTCATTATTTGAAGATGTACAGTTTTGTGTTTTTATTTTAAGTTAAAACATTATGGGGGTGTTCCGGGGTGTTTTTGAAGGGTCTCCAGTAAAACAAAAAAGTCTTGTAAAATGTGACAAGTTCAAATGGAAATGTCAAAAAACAACCATATAAAGGACCAACCTATCAAACATTAGTGGATGTGTGCAACACAAAAGCTGGAAATAGACATTTAAAAAAACTGACAAACATAATAGGTGGGTATAATAACTCATCATAAGGGCTACGCTTATCCATATTATTTTGGAATATGAATGGCCTCACAGGTACAGACAAAAAGGAAAGAGTACTGAATTATATTAAAAAATGTAAAATGCAAATACAGGAGGGCACATTTGGAAAAAAATGAGCAAGTGAATTTGATAGAATAAAAGTTATGTACACACCATAATTGTGCATCTGTGTTGTTCATTTTCATTCTTCCTCAATGAATGGGTTTCTGATTAAATATTGCAGCGAGCTTGGACACATTTCTTCCAGACTCTTGAATCCGACTCTTGAGCTCCTCCTCTTACCCATAATGCCTCTAACTCTGGCATTACCTCAGATCGAGTTTGCTGCTAAATCTGTAAAATATTGTTACAAATTACAGAAGAAAGAAGGACAGGAAAGGGGCTCAAACAGAACAGTGGTTCCAATATATCTATCAGATCACTCCCTAAAGGAAAAGGAGGGGGGTGGAAAGCTGAGGAAGAATGAAAATAAACACAGATGCATAGTTATGGTGAGTACATAACTTTTATATATGATGTTATTTTCATTCATTCCTCAATGAATGGGACAGAGTCCCCAGCTAAAATAATCTTGGGTGGCCCTCATGAAGTATTTTCCCCCCCGAGTACCGCAGAACCAACAGCCCTGCTTCTAGAAATGAGGTCCAACTTGTAATGAGAGTTAAAGGTATGGGCATTGGATCAAGTAGCTGCAGCACAAATGTGTCCAGGCAAGCTCCTATACACTCCCAAGACTTGAACTGGCTGAAGATGGGACTTGGAATAATTGACTGTGATCCCCAAAGACTGGCACAACTGGAGTCAGTCATCCCTGGCTTTTTCAAGGAGATGCCTGGCTGGTGTGGTCAGAAGCCAGTTGTCTCAGTAGAGAAACACTCTGAATCCAAGCAGTCTGAGATTAGCTGCTATCACTGCCATGCATTTGAACACCCCCCCTGTGGGCTGTGGTAAGCCCAAAGGGAAATATCTGATCTGATAATAACTGGCCCCCAGCTAAAGGTGCACACATCTCCAAGAGCACCTTTTCATCTTGATGTGACAGTATGCATCCTGGAAATCTATGGAGCACATCCAGTCTTCCTTCCGCAGAAGAAGCAGAATGGATGAACCCTGACCATCCAGAACTTGGAGTTCTTCACAAACTGATTTAGAACCAAAATGGACCTAAGGTCCCCCTGTTTTCTTTGGCACTAAAAGGAACATTAATTAAGTTCCAAATCCTCTCTGGTCTGGTGGGACCACATAGATGGCCCTTTTACCTTACAGCTTTTGAACTTCTAGAGCTGCTAACGCCCAGTGATTGGGTGAGACATCAGGGAGATTTTTCTATTTGGGTGGGGAGATTGCCAAAAGTGAATTAAATATCCTCTGGATACAATTCTTTGCACCCAAGTGTTTTTGTGGTGGATGCCCAGGCTTGTCTTTGGGTGACGTGAAAATCTTGCCCGAGGGACAGGGAATTGGTTTTATGGTATCCGGCCCATTCTACGCCAGCAGGACACAAGATCTATAAGGTCATCTGCTGGAGGGGTAACCCAAGATGTAGATGGGCTGGACCCAAAGGCTTTTAGGAATACAGACTCCTCCTGGGAAGGGGTATCAGAAGACCATCCACCTTTCTGGCTACCGATTTCCAGGATGTCTCTGAAGGAGATGTCTTCTGGTGGTGATCTGGGGGTCCCCTTCCCTTCATCAAAGTCAGTATCTTCAGTTAAAGACTTGGAGGGGAATCTAGGAGCCTCCTCTGACAAAATCTTTTCTGGGGGACCTCTTAAATGGGATGACCTGGAGAGGTACTGGAAGGAGTGGGAAGTTCCTGAGCATGACATGCCTGGAAGCTCATACAGGCTGGCTGCCCCTAAGGAATAGTTAGATGAGGCTCAGATGTCCAATCTGAAGTGTGTATGGTAGTAGGCTCTGAAGAAGCAAGAGTCAAAAGAGCTCTTTGGCAAGAGAAAACCTTCTCTATCACCTTGAAAGTGGAAGGAGTGGGAGAAGCTGTAGCCAACCTCACCAGAGCCATAACTCCAGATGCTGTTGAGCTTCGACCCTGCCTAGTCTCCTGTGCAGAGGCTCTGAATTGAAGTGACAGCTCCGAAACTCTCAGAGTCAAATGTATCCTCAGGGATTTGGTGGTCACACTTCAGCTCTGAGCCTTGTCATGCTCAAGGGGGGAGGGGGGTTGATGCCAAACAAGTCAGGGACACAGTCGCAGTCAAAGAGGAAGCTATCTTTGGATCTGACACTTCGAGCTTGCGTCATCAGATCCAAGGCCTCTGAAATCGCTGGTTGAATCGAAGGAGAGACAATGGAATGGGAAACAGGTTGAAGGCTCACAGATCCCATGGCAGGTGCTCACCTCTGAGGAATTTCCTCATCATCCTTTCCACATCTGCCTTGGAGAGACTTTGGGAGGACCTGATGGAAGATGAAGTGGAACGTCGGCAAGAATCTCCTGGGTGTCTCTTGTAAGAAGGGAGATTGGAGCCTAGGGGGGATATCAGCTCCAGAGAGAAGTGAGGGCTTTGAAGTCAAGATGACTGCCATTCCAGGAAAAGGATCTCAGTAGGTCAGATCTGAACGTTTAGGTAACTTAGCAGGAGGTTCTAATGCAAGACCAGATTAAGGAAACCAGGCAGATGAGTTTCCTAGGCTCTCTGAGCTTTGAAGCAGTTTTTGACTTGTTGGTAGGGGGTCTGACCGCCTGAAACAGAAGCTGAGGAAGGAACCAAAGCTGGAATTAAGCCCGTCAATACTAATCTACACCTATCGCTTAGGGTCCTAGAGTTGAACTCGCACAGATTTGGCATGCAGATCTAGATAGCCTGCTCCTAAGCAACAGATGCACTCCCTGTGGGCATCAGAGTTCAGTATCTTATGCCTACAGGAAGTGCACTTTTTAAAACCTATTGGCTTTTCAGCCATGATAAAAAGAAAAAAAGAGGAAGTTTTTTTTTTTTTTTTTTTTTTTGTTAACAAAGGAATAAGGAAAAAACAGAAAATTAAATAACTACCCTGAAAGGCGGGTAAGAGAGAAACTAAGAAGGAAAGGGTTAACAATGGTAAATTAGAGATACCAGACAGAAAAAGGGTAGAAATCAAATGTAATTATCGGAAACGAACAGCGAGAAAAGGGAGGATAGGGTAACAGAAAGACAGATAGAAACAAACATTAGTAGAAAATTCAATCAAATCTCACAAAAAACACAAAAAAACAAACCCAGAGCTCGAGACAGCGTGATCCACATCTGAACGTTAAGAGCGGCAACCAAGATCTGAGGTAATGCAGGAGTTAAGGGCATTACGTGTAAGGGGAGGAGCTTGAGAGTGAGATCCAAGAGTCTAAAAAAATGTGCCAGAGTCAGATCTGAGATCAATTCATTGCGGAATAAATGAACATGGTAACATCAGATCAAAAGATTTCAGGATGGATATTCAGCAGAATATCAAGATAAAGGAAAGGGAAGAACTTATACTAACTGCTAGATGAGCTCCAATACTGATAGAAGAGTATACAGCATATTATATGCATAAAGTAGCAGATAGTATCCTAAGAACTAAGTCAACACAGGAATAGAGAAAGGAGATTCTGCTGATAGGGATGACTGCAATTAGGGATACAGACGATAGGCACGGGGGGGCTGGAATTTATTAGAGAAAACTGGCAAAGGAACCAAGGTATTTGGATCAAATAATTAGAGAGGGGAAAGGTAACAGAATGGGAAGAGGCCCAAGAATTTATTTTGAACTGTAGGTTAGAGACTGATATTAATCCTTGATAAGGAAAGTAGAGTATAAGCAAAGAGAAAGAATAGGGGGGGGGGGTCCTAAAAGAAAAAACACCGCCGGTAGAGTTTTTAGTAGAATCTAAAATAGAAGCTGCCATTAAAAAAGGAATAATTTAGTAGAGCATATAAAATACTGCATAACTATAAGAATAAATCTGAAGAGGTAAGAAAAGTTTGGGGAAGAGAGAATGGATAAGCAATTCACAAAGAAACAGTGGAAGGATATATGCATGTCTCCCAAATAAGCAACAAAATCTAGAAAATTTAGAATTTTTGCTTGGAAATGTTTACATAGATATTGTTATACCCCAAGTAGACTCTAGAGAATCTTTCCTCAGGTAGATACCAAATGTTGGAGGTGTGACGGGGAACAAAGAGGTACTTGGGAACATATTTTGTGGGAGTGTGGTAAGTTGGTGGACTTTAAGGATTCCCTATGGGATGCTGTGTGGGCAGACTGGTGCGACAAGGGAGATGATTTGTCTGAGCTAAATAAGCTAAAAGTAACAGAAATGCTAAAATTAGAATAGTAAAAAGAATAATACAGTAATTTCCAACTGGATGAAAAAAATTCTAATAATTCAAAAAAGCATGATAACAAATTCCCTGGGTATTATTTTTTCTACATGTCTATTGATTCTGTTAGTAAGAATAAGAGGGGAGGACTTTAAGCACTGCAACTAGAAAAGAAGGAATTAATATGGCAAATCTAGTTGAATGCCAGAGTATAGCCAGGGTTAAATGAACAGTCTTCTATCGTATGTATTTCAAAACTTAAAGCACTTGAACGATAAGGTTATTTTATAGGACTAGTAAGTCTTTTCGAATTTTGAATTATTTAAATTTTTTCATTCAGTTAGAATTGACTGTATTATTCTCATTACTATTCTAATTTTAACATTGCTATTATTTTTTTTAAAAACTGGAGAATGTTTCTAGTTTTGGTAAACCTGAGTATGATAACAGGGAATGTTGTTTATTGTAGCCAATCACTAGTGAAGGACTGTTTAGACTTACCAAACCATTTGCAAATATTCATGTCTTAACTATTGGATTTAAGCTTTCTTTGTTTTACCAATCACAAAAGACCAGTGTGCTAATGTGTACATTTATGAGCTTGTATTTCACCAAATGGAAAATGGCTAGAGCTAAATGATAACTACTGGTCTTCGTCGTTCACGAAAATTAATTATTGAGTCTTTTAACCAGTCTCAAACACCAATGAAGATGAACTACAGTATATTTAAACTGTTAATTTTTCACTTGTATTTATCTGAGGAAGTTCACTGTTTTACTGGGTGAAAGCTCTTATTTTATTTGTTTGCTTACATGGGTGTTTTATTTGTGACAAGATTTGATCATATAGCATTCTTCCTTTATTAAACATATTTTTTTACTGTTTACCTCCTGAGCTGTGGTTGTTTTATTTTTAAATACATAAATGTTGCAGAAGACTAACTTGGATAAAAATGAGCATGCAAATTTTACAAAGAAAGGATTACAGGATGGGCTTTCAGTAGAATTATCACGGACAAAGCAAAAGGAGAGTAATATTATAGCAATAACCCCTGGGTTTGGTCTTATTTAAGAAAAGAAACTGTTACTTTTCTTAAATAATGGCATAGTATAATGCCTGTTTACTGCCCTTCCGCAGATGTCTGGCATTTAAATGAGTTTAACATAGGACATCTCCGTTGCTTATTTTAAAACTTGTCTCGCTATAATACTCATTTTACGAAATAAACGGGTATAATACTGATTATTATAGATACTCCATTAGTGCAGAAGATGAAAACCAGCACAATAATGATAGATTTCTGGTAGTAAGGGGCTACTGGCACAGGAGTAGGATTGCATTGTTATCTATTCATATTCCAACTGCGAACAAAGACCACTGAGAGGCAAGTGACTGAACTCCACACTTTTAATATGAAAAAAAATAAAAATATATAAAACAAACAATACACATAAAGCGCTTTTCGCCCGCCTTAGTAAAACCACATATAAAATTCATGCCTTATATATTGAATGACACACCCTCCCTTCTGTTTAATTGCAAGTTAATTATTTGATTGATCAACTCAAAAATCACATCAAACCAACTTTTTTCTTCTTTTTCTTCATACAGAAACATCCTACCAATTCTTGCATAAGCAACTACATATAATTAAAACCTTTATATCCAACAATAAACAAAATGTCTGCAGTATGAAATACATTCTAAAAATTATGTTTGTTAAAAATTATATAAAAATTACCTACACAAGTGTATGTATACATCCTTCGTAATATACATAAAATCTGCTCATGTCAATTTATTTTATTACTAAATGTAGCTCAAAGGGGCTGTCTCATCTAGACAAACTTCTTAGTTTTAAAATACAAGTTATAGATGCATGGGGCCCCCCATTCTGAATTGAGATCAATGGAGGACCTACTGGATATAGTACTGACAAACAATTTTGTCTTGTTTAACACAGATTTTTTTTACAGAAGGTAGGGGTAGTGATTGGGCTCACCATGTGGAGCTAGCTTTGTTAATTTGGTGATGGCCCACTGGGAACATCAGTTTAATTTCAGTTGTGGGGACATGGTTGCCAGCACTGGTATATACACTATATTCCTGGATGACATTTTTTTAATGTTTAAAGGGGACCGTACTGATGCTGAGCAATTCTTAAAAATACTCAATAAAACTACGAGCTTTTTAAATTTCACTAGTAACTTTCAGGAAGACAAGATTGCCTATTAAGATGTGGAATTGGGGAAAAACAAAAGTGGGGAAACAATATGTTGCCAAAATCTATCATAAGGAAACTTACTCAAATTCCCTACTATATTTTACTAGCTCACACCAAGTCCAAAAGAAAAGATCTGTTGTAAAAGGCCAGTAAGTGCGAGCAGACAGAATGGTGTCTGAGGAGGATGAATTTCTAATAGATGTGAATTCTTGAAAAACATGTTTCCTGAAAGTTTAATTTTGGAACTTTTACATGAAGTTCAGTATAAAAGACGAAAAGGGTTATATAAACCCATTTTGTGTACACATCAGGTGGGAGACATGGGAGTGACACATTTAGAATCCTCAAACAACAACACTTCAGACACCATGGGAATGAGGTATGATGCTATTACACGGAATATACAACAAAGAGATTACTCAGTGAGTTTTATTACCCCTTTTAGTACAGATGCTTATGGAATTAAGAACATTTTGTGTAGGAATTGGAACCTCCTACTGAAGAAAAAACTGGTGTCAAACCAACCTTGATATTCATATTCAAGAGGGGTAGGAATATGAATGTTATATTGGAAGGGCACATGCACAAAAACATACGAAACACCAGATATGTTTAAATGTGATTCACGCAATTTTTGTAAATTTATGGCCCCTGGGACCACTTTTTCGGTGAGGGATAGGACCTACAAGATTGACTGAACGTTCAACTGTAACTCAAAATCTGTAGTGTACTTAGCTCAGTGCCAAACTTGTCCAACATTCTACGTCAGTAAAACCGACAGAAAGCTCAAAGAAAGTGTGTATGAGCACATATACAACATTAATAAAGGGAAAGTGGAGAATGCCTTAGCTAGGCATTGTGCTAGGTATCCTGATCATACCTTTCTCTTTAGAATTATCGGACAAGTTATACCTGACACTAGAGGAGGCCCCTACCAGTTAGTATTGGAAAAATATGAACTGTTATGGCAGCTCCGTTTAGATGCAAGTAGACCACCAGGTCTAAATGAAGTAACATCTATTACTTATATTTTAAAACTAAGAAGTTTGTCTAGATGAGAGAGCCCCTTTGAGCTACATTTAGTAATAAAAGAAATTGACGAGCAGATTTTATGGATATTACGAATGATGTATACATACACTTGTATAGATAACTTTTTATATAATAATATTTTAACAAACAATTTTAGAATGTATTTCATACTGCAGACATTATGTTTATTGTTGGACATAAAGGTTTTAATTATATGTAGTTGCTTATACAAGAATTGGTAGGATGTTTCTGTATGAAGAAAAAGAAAGAAGAAAAGAGAAATAAGTTGGTTTGGTGTGATTTTTGAATTGATCAATTAAATAATTAACTTGCAATTAAACAGAAGGGAGGGTGTGTCAATCACTATATAAGGCATGAATTTTATCTGTGGTTTGTCTGACGAAGTCTGGCTACCAAGCCGGACGAAAAGCGTTTCATGTGTCACGTTTTATATATTTTTTATTTTTTTCATATTAAAAGTGTGGAATTCAGTCGTTTGCCTGTCAGTGGTCTTTGGTCGCAGTTGGTTTGTGGTTGGTCAGATTTCTGATCTATTCATATTCCATCTAAAACTATGGAGATTAAGAAAATTTGGGGGAGAAATGATCAGCTTTCAGCAGGCATTATCATTTATGGGGATAGACTAACCTGATTAGTGATAGTGAGGATGTTATCTGAGGAACTACATGGGAAAATACAAGTGTAGATTTCTGCAGAAATACATTAAGAATATTTGGTATGGAAGATGTGAACTCAGTAGTAGAACTCTGAGAGAATTCACGTATTACCCAAGGTAAAATAATTGGGCTAGAATGGATAGAAACTGTATTTCACAGGAGAAATACTTAAACTGAAAGCTTTGACACATAAAGCAACTATTTCAAATTATGTACCGATTAAAACTGAGATAAAGATGCATGGTAATGAAGTAAAAATGAGACAATAGTGCTTCACCTGTTAAAAGTAGAGAAATTTAAGAAATGGGTAGTGGAAATGATTCAAGACTCATTAAGGAAGATAGAATTTTCTTCACGAGGGATAGCTAGTCAGTGGGATAAAATGAAAACAGAGTTTAAAAAACAGGGTCGAAATTAGGCCGAAAGAGACACAGGAAAGAAGTAATACGAAATATTTAGGACTGACAAAGGTTAAAATATTGCTGATTAAGGGAAATAAGGGAGTATTTGGATGATATACAAGAGTTCGGAAAGGCTGCTAAGTGACTACTTTTTTGATAACCCTAGAGCACGAAAACTTTTATCACAATGACGTAGGCATCAGAAAGTAGAAAGGATTATCACCAAACGTAGGGAGCCTATGACAAAAAAAAATAAACCGATCTTAAAGAGGTATGCAAAATATTTCAGAAGTTTTATGAAAATGGGTAAACACAGAGAAATGTAGAAATGAAGAAAAGGCAGAAATGGAAATATATATGGAAGACTTAATTATGCCAAAGTTAGAAGAAGATGACACTCAACAATTAATAACCAAGGTGAGAAGAGATGAGATAAACTCATGATGTGTAATCAAACAGGAAAGTCTACATGAACATACAGTATTTTTGTGGAAGTCTGGAAGGAAGTTATAAAATCTGGAAGGTTTTGCTAAACATTTATTTTAAAAGAGGTGACCAGTATCTTGTAAGAAAGTAGTGGTGGTTGCATTACTCAAAGAGGGTAAAGACCCTACAGACCCAGTTTCGTACAGACTCATTTAAATTTTAAACCAGGACTATAAAGTGTTTATGTCTACACCAGATGACAGAATACCAAAGGTGTTGCCAAAATTTAAGATATCGATCAATGTGGTTATGTGGACGGGAGGCAAAGATGTGACATTAGTAAAACAATGATGAGCCAGAGGGATGGATAATATTAAAAAAACACTATTGTTGGTGGGCCTTGTTGCAGATAAAGTATTCAACTCAAGCTGGGATTTTCTGCAGTGGGGTAATGGTAGCATTTGTATTCCCAACCTGACAGAATAATAGGGTTAATTAGGAGGATATGTGAAGGCTTGGAGGCAATAATTTACGTGTGAATATTTTTCTCCAACAAACTGTCTGAACTGGGGAATAAGGCAGGAGTGTCATATTTCCCCACTATTTGCTTTACGTTTAGACACACTGACAAAAAAAAAAGACTCACAGATTCAGGGATTTAAATGGTACTGTAATCACAAAATTCAGATTTATTTGTAGATTGTACTTGAAAAATCCAACAAAGGGACATCTCAGTGCTGTGGAATATTTTGAGAAGCTATGAGATATACAATTAATGAAGATAAAACAAAAGGATAGTAGAAAACTATGTACCTACATGTTAACTGGTTCAGCAATACCCACATTTTGGGGGCATAAGATAAAAGTAAGGCATAACTTTATTAAATGGAGGAGAACTTGAGGATAATTAATAAAGAGATGAAGACATTTGGAATGGGAAGGGAGCAAGAGTTAAGTCAGATAAGTTGATTCGGCCCATACAACAAGGTGGTTTAGAATTACCTGATGTGAAGAGGTACTTTACAGTTATGCAGTTCAGGCCCAAATGCATATCACAAGCAGGTAATACATTACTGTTGAAGGGAATGGTGATGAAATGGTTGTGGGATTGAGTAATGAGGAGAAAGTATGACTTTGGATGCAGGTCCAAAGTAACAGAAAGTATTTTAAGAGCTAAGTGAACAAGGGAATGAACATACATGGTTTTGGGATGACTGCAAGTAGGAGTACAGAAAATAGGCAAGAAGGGGCTGGAATTTACTGGAAAAAAAACAGCAAAGGAATCAAGGTACTGGGAGCAAATTACTTGAGAGTGAAAGGTAACAGAGTGGGATGAGACAAAGCAGAAGTGTGGACTACAATTACATGAATGATGATAACCCCTGGTAAGGAAGGTAGAGCATAGGCAAAGGGAAATGTATAGAGGACTGTAAGTGTAAGCTCAGATTTAGTATTGTACTTAACTGAACCTAAAACAGAAATTGCTGTTTAAAAATGGTAATTGGTAAGGTATATAAGATACTTCAAAATAATTATAAAACTCAAAAAGATTGGGAAGGCAGACTAGAAAAGCAATTTACAAAGCGAAAAAAGGAGGACATCAGTACAGCTCCCAAGTATTCAAAAAAGTCCAAAGGTGTTAGATTTCTGCTTGGAAGTGTTTGCATAACTACTTTTAAATAACAGACCAACTTCAGTAAATTGTTCCTCAGGTAAAACATCAACTGCAGGAGCTGTGATGTGAAAGAGAGGAAATTGAGAACATGTTTTTAGGGAGTGTACTGAACTAGCAGATTTTAAAAATTTCCCAAGGAGAGTGTTTGGTCAGAAATGTTTGGGGAGCAAACTTGTAATTATGGGCCCTGTCCAGTTTTGGGGGTGGCTTAAAGCTCATCACCTAGAGGGGCAAAAAAATCTCACAAGGAATGCAAACTACAGCTAGAATGGGTATGTTATATGCAGAGGCTCTTAATTACAACCTAATACTGACCTTGTGCTTCACACACATATGCTATAGAATTCACTATGAAAAACTTAATTATGAAAACACTGTAAATAGTTAGACATAACTTCACAAAAAATGCAAAGTGCAGCAAGATCACTGATTAGTAACAAGTCAGGATTGTTACTTGCCAGTAAAAGTGAATATTGCAACACATATTACACAATAAAAAGGACACTTGTATAGAACCTATATATCCCAGCTTAGCTAATACTGCCCTAGGAAAATGGGAGAGAGAACACATATATGACTCTCCCTTCTACCAGCACGAGTTATTATTTCTGATACACTGAAGACATTTTTATTATTTGGAACAGCACAGAGGCAAGGTTACTGGATTTTCTCAACTGCACTGGGAACTCCATGAATTCCCAGAGTTTTACAACTTCCCACAACAAAGACAGTTCTAATTTCCTAGACCTCATGATATCAAAACCGGTAGGCACAGACTGGCTCTCAAATAACCTATACCAAAAACCTACCAGAGTAAACTTACTATTGCACCATGACAGAATACATCCTTTCCAGACCAAGAAGAACATGATTAAATCCCAGGGCCTCAGGACTGCAAGAATATCAAAGGAATTAAGGGATTTCACCATCAACATAGTGAACCTAGAGAAAGATTTCCTCACCCGTGGTTACAGTAAAATGTTCATCTCTGGGATGCTTTGGATTTCCTTCCAAAAAAAAAAAACACCAACCCTGATTACCAAAAATCCTGACAACAGCCACAGAACAAACAAGAGAAAAAAAACACAATGAGGGATATAAAGGCATCTCCCATGACGGTTACTTCCTCCACTGACGGAAGAGTTATAATGGACATCATCATTAAGGACAACTAGATTATTCTCAAGAATAACCTAATGCTAAAAATATACTACCAGAAAAAACTAGCTTCAACATTCGGAGGAACAGGAATATTAGACAAGACATTTTGTTGAAAAAATGAGCAGAACAACCACGGACCAACAACTTCCCAAAGGGTACCTTCCCTTGTGTACCCCCCCCCCCCAACTGCAATTACTGTAAGCAAGAGCAACAAAACGGGTTTCCACTGCCCTAACATTGACCGCTACAATGACTGCCAAGAACCTGGGAATTGCAATTCGGAATCAGTTTACAGGGCCAAATGCACCCGATGCCCTACCTTCTATATCAAGAAAACTATCAAAAGACTAAGAAATGAAAGTATTTTTACTTGCAACAAGATTTGTTGTTTGATATGAAGAATGTGAAGCTGTTTTTATTCACAAAAGTAAAGACATTTTGATCGCAACAAGATTTTTTTTACCATTTATTCCTACTGTTTGGAGTTTAATTTATAAATATTTTCTACTGCTTGGAGTTTTAACTTAGTTTGAATGGCTCAAAAAGCAATTCTTTTGTATTTGTTCTACTTGTACAGAACCCATCATATCTTCACCGGCAATGGGTCATAAAAGCAATCACTGAAAAACAAATCTTCCAATCAAAAAAATGAAGGTATTCAACTAAAAATTCATCTATGTCTGTTCCACCTTTCTTCATTTGGAATATTATCTCAACGATGATGCAAATGGAAAGCCCAAAGTAGTACAAGATGGTCTCTCCCTCCCTCCACCAGATCTTTCCCAGCTAAAACCAACAGTATCAAAAACAAAGAAAAAGCAAAACTCTCTCCACCTGTTAAAAAGAAAAAAATGAAAGAATGGCTATGGGAGAAGTACAGGCAGGTGGACTGCTGTCTTGATGACTGATGCGTTGCCTTTAAAGACCTGGATTATCATCTTTGGTTTCTGGATCACCAGAACAAAAAAAAAAAAAAAACTTGACTGCTTTTTAAGCCCTAAACATTGGAGGTTTGAGCTTAGACATTCTGCTGTGTTAACATTCAAGACATCATTCAAGACAGCAGGAACATAGCAACATGGAAAAACTCTGCAGAGAGCATCAACCAACATTAAAAATATCAGGCTCTGCCCCCACAAGGCAATTGGCTCAAATCAGGCTTTACCTAGTTTATTTACATAGACACCCAGCACAGGTTATAAAAAAAAAAAACACTAATACTTCCAGAGAGACTATTACTATGTGGGTCAGGCATGCAGGTAAGGAAACACATGAAGGTAATTCTCTTACCACCTCTGCCACCATGGATAGCATCTTAGTTAACACACTGGATATACATGTAAGACCAAACACTGCAAGACTTCATAATATTTGTGTGATACACTAATGGCAGAGGGCCTGTATACTGAAAGGCATAATAATGTTGCAAGACTGTTAAATTGTGGACTGTGCAACAACTGCATTATTGAAGCAGCTGAGAAGCACTGGAAACATAAGCCAAAGTATGATAGAGAATGATGAAGTTTATATCACCTGGGATTATCCATTAGCAACAGTTCAAAAAACTAAAGCAAGAAATCCAAATATAGTAGTCCAATAAAAGAACACAAAAGTAGCATTAATCACTAAAACTACTACATCCAGTGATTACAGTGCGTCTTACATACAGAGAGAGTGAGTGTCATAAAATACCAGAATTTGCAGGCAGAAACAACTTCATTGTGGAAGAAAGATACTCAGACAATTGAAATAGTTGCAGGATCAGTGGGTCTCAAAGAATTTAGTCATATTTAGATATGTTACCAATACATGCAGATCTGTATGAACTGCAGAAAGAGTCCATTCTGGGCACACTGCGGTGCATCCCTTAACATCAAAGACTGAAATAATACCAATTTCACAAACTAATCACACTATGATTTAGGAAAGGGATTCATACCATTCATGGTATTAGAAACATCAAAGACTTGGAGAAATTAAACCAAAACATGACTTCATACTTAAAGCACTGAGTACATAATGTATACCGGCACAGAGAGCAAGATTATTTGTAGCTGTAAACTGACACCCTCAGAGCATGCACAACTAATCACTTTTGTGATTCAGATAGTCTGCCCAATTTTGGTGTTTGGCAGAAAATGTCTATGCTGATTAACAATCTGCTAGCACTAAATCAATATTCTGTAGGGATATCACCCATATCTTCCTCTGCCTATCTACAAACACCCCATGTCCCATGTATAAACTTTCCAGAGTGTCACCATTAATCTCAGTATGAGTGCTGAGGGGCAGTTAGCAATAACCTATTCAGGCCAGGGCTCACAGCCCTTTCACATCAAGGTAAACTCGAAAGCTGCAAAAACTGATCCTCTGACAAGTAAATCCTACAACATAACAGCTGAAAACTGACCTTACATAATCTTCAGTTTCACATCCTACAGCTGAGTAAAATCACACAGTTCTAAACTGGACAAATGAAGCACTTAGTCCATACCTGCAGTTACTGAATACTATGTTACCTTTAGGTCCTCAGAGGACAATCTTAACTAATTTGCTGATTCTTAGGTTCACAGGTTTGTACTAGGCTATCGGCCCTAGGGCCTATACAAGCCTAGCCATAACAATTCTCTGGTTAATTCTTCCCACACTATTTACTTCCCTGGACCCCTGTCTAGCAGGGCGACTGACGTAATCCCCGGAGTGAATTTCCTTTCTTCAATCCAATTGTCAAGGTTCCTTTTGAAGAGGGCCACAGAGGTGCTCTGCTTGACATGTATGGGCAGTCTATTCCAGAGTCTGGGGAGTCTCTGGGTCAACAACCTATCCCTCCAGCATGTTTTGTTTACTGTGATAAGGTTTAGATCCCTGGTGCACGTGGCTCTGAGGGATTGGGATTTCTTTAAGTGTAGCATTCCAACAGCTCTGGGTTTGACATGGCCTTGTATGTTAAGCGGAGATCGCCTCAGAGTAGACTATATGCGACAGAGTATAGCTGGAGTTTTTTAAGGCAGTCAGCATAGGGCATCTGCTTTAGGCCTGTGATTCTTTTAGTGAGGTATTTCTGCGGCCTTTCCAGTTGTTGCAGATGTCTTGAGAGATACATACCAAACGGGGCGTTGTATTCTATAATGGGTCTAATGAGGGATGAGACCACTGTCCACCCATGTCCCCAAGTCTCTTATCATACTTTCGGTGTTTAGTGTGCTGCCACCTATGTGGTAATTCACAGGTACATGTTTTTTCTCAAAGGGGATAACTATACATTTCTTGGCAATGAGCTTGAGCCCATGGCTCTGGCACCAAGCATCTGTTTCTGTTAGGTCCTTTTGTAGAATATCCGCATCATGTGGAGATTCAATAATGGTTCCTAGTTTGCAGTCATCCGCAAACTTTGTTAGCTAGAGTCCCTTAGTGTTGGCCTGTACTTCAGAGAAGTAGACGCTAAACAAGAGCAGTCCCAGAACTCAACCCTGAGGTACTCTACTTGTCACTTGTCTGGAGCTGGATTTGGAGTCGGCTACTTTTACAGTGTGGGTTCTGTCAGTAAGCCAGTTGGCAACCCATCGAGTGACGTAGGGATTAATGCCCAGCTTAGGAAGTCTATCTATGATTCCAGAGTGGTGGATGGTGTCAAAGGCCTTGGTGAGGTCCAGATAGGATGTGTGGACCGCCTTACCCTCGTCCACGGCTCTGAAGACTGATTTGAAGAAGTCAATCAGGTACAGGAGACAAGATCAGCCCTTCACGAACCCAAACTGGGTGGGGTCCAGTGTTTGAAGGTTGCCAGTGTCTTTGTCTACAAGTTCCATGATAAAATGTTCCATGGCCTTGCAGATCACGCTTGCCAGACTGATGGGGCAGTAGTTCCCAGGATCCAAGGTGGATCCCCCCCCTTGTGGAGTGGGATAACTGTAGCTGTGCGCCACTACGTGGGCACGAAGCCTTCGTAGACTGTCCCGACACCTTTATCATATGGCCAAGTAAAGTTAAGTTTTTGCAGAACACAGAAGTTAGGGGTAGCCACCTTCTTAAACTCAATCATGTAACAGACAATTCTGCTCAGTCTCAGTTCAAACTCTCTGGCTAGGATTTCAACACAGACAAGGATGGAGTTTTAAAAAAAAAATGCCTGCACCACTCAGAAGAACATTCATGCCTAGTGACCTTCCACATCACAATGAATTAAAAAGGACTGTGCAAACCATTATCTGGAATGCGGTCATTTGAAGCAGGATGCTAGAAGCACTTACCTTTTTTATGTGCACATACTGCCGGATGTCCATGTCATCATCATTGTTCTTCACATCAGGCCTTACCGTCTGGACCACTTGGCAGACCACTGGAATTATAACATCCCTCCAAGACAGTGAAAGGGATTCACTATACAACAACTGCTGCAGAAGAGCTATCAGGTGGCTGTGGTTAGCAGATCTGCAAGAAAACACCAGCAAGAATTCAAACACAGATTAGAAAACAATGAAGAGACTTACTTGCTCAGTCAAATCACTGGGCCTAATGAAAGCTACACTCACTCTTTGCTGTCTGCCTACAAGAGAAAATGTTCCTTTTCTGAAAACTCAATTTAGGAAAGTAAAACCCAGCAAACATCTTTTCACTAGTTAATGCTACTATAAAGAATGAACAGATGTATTCATCAGTGTAAAAACAGCTTTACAACAATAACATTTAACATATTCAATACCACTGCATTAATTCATTTAAGCCAATAACACCATTTTTGTATACTTTCAGTTGACACCCATAGCTCCTTTGGACCAGTCTTCTTTGACCAAGTGACTTAGCTAATAATAAGCAGTATTTAGAAAGGGCAAAGCAGTATTAACAAAATGATACAGACTGTTATTCTGGGATGTCATGCAGTAGAGAAATGAATCAAGTAATTTATCACTTATTTATATTTCTGTTCATATTTTCATAGCTGGGAGGACGTTGTGTTACTGAGGGTTACGGTGTGAAATGTCATGGTGGCAGACATGAAAATTCACTGTTAGTATCCATTTATATGATATTTATACCCGATATATTGTTGTTTGTTAGTAACAGTTCAAATAAACAATTTACATATGTACTTAATATTTCAAAAACTAAATGACTTACAAACTGTTGCAAGACACATGAAACCTTTGATAATCTTAAAGAAAATATTACTTGATATTTGCACTGAAAGTTGCATATCTTTAGAGTCAGTTTTACTTATACTGCTAATTATACAATTAAGCATACGTTTCCATAATTTTGAAAATATCTCAATAAACATGCACTCAGAGGAATTTTTTGTCTTGTGAAACATTATGTCTGGTAAACAAAAAATGTTCTAACCATATATATCTAGGTAGTACAGTTACCAAAACATGACAGTTTGTTTATGAAAGTTGTAACAAAAATATAATTTGGGGATTTTGCGCATTATAATATATTAGAGCATTTATGGAAAGACTATGAATGCACTGATCATTATCACTGTAAATACGTCTTAATGACACCATTGCTATTTCAAGAGTTTTAATAACTTTAATTGTTCACAAAATACGTCCATGAAGACTATTTTTCAGAAAATGCTCTGAAATGCAAGGATGTGTGTAGGCTGCTAGAGGTGTGACATTCCACACCATACAGGTGTTAATGAGTTAAACTGCAACAATGTTTTTTGTAATTCTTTACAGCTTTCCATGGAATATGTGGGTTCTAGCATTTGATTCAGGACCACAGGATTCCCAATTGTGCAGAAACAAAGACACAGACCTCCCCTCAGAAGTCTGTAAGATACTGACTATAAAGGGACAGTGCTTCCACGCTTTACGAGTAGCTTAGGGTTTTTAAGAAAGTGATCTTAGACAGGAAACTATGGAGTGTTTCTAGCTGTTCAATATGTCTACTGAGGTATCTCCCAAAAGGGCACTGTATTGAGTAACTGGCTCAATCAATGCTAAATATATGGGGACAATGAACTCTTTAGATCTGGCTATTACATTGGCATTTAGCTGTGCCAGTTAGGAGGACATATGGATTATTGTTACACAGTGATAAAAGGAGAGTGAATTATCATACTGAGTTAACATTCTTTAATATCATTCGACTTTTGGAATGGTGTGTTGAACATGCTATATGCTATGGGAAGGGTCTGTTTTCCAAATGTGACAACAGTGTACTTTTTAGCATTTCATTTGAGTGCATTTAAAGTACACTAGGCATTTACAAGTATAAGGTCTTGATAAAGGACCTCGGTGTTATACTGGGTCCTAACAATGACTCCCAATGTACAGTAATCTGCAATCTTTGTTAACCAGAGGTTTTTGTTCATGGTGTGCAGATTAGAAAAGCAAATGCCAAACAAAAGAGGCTCAAGCGCTAAGCCATGTGGGACACCACTGCTGAACTTCATAAGACATCTGATGAGCCACCTCTTATTTACACCATTTGGGTTCTGTCTTTTAGTCAATCTGCTATCAATTTTACTACATAAAGACCTCTTTCTAAGGCATTAAGCATACTAAATATATTAGCTAGTTTGCTGTCAAATGCTTTGGCCAGGGCACTGTAGACTGTGTGGACAGCATAAAAAGAAGTTATGTTCTTACCATAACGTTCCATCTGTGTTGCCCATCTTCATTTCCATTAATCTGTGGGTTACAGCTCTGATCCTCAAAACCAACCTGACGTCTTCTTTCAGCTCAAGACTCTTGACATGAGCTGCTCCTCCCTACCCATAACATCCTTCTCCCCCCAGACCACCTAGGATCAAGTTTGCCTGAAACAAAGCAAAACAGCTAACAAACATTACACTACTCTAAAAAGACACACATATCAAATATGTCTAAATATAACAATGAAAAAGAACATCAGGAGCTCAACAAAAGAAAAAAAAAGATTCCTTATCAATTGCACCAGGCTTCCCAAAGACTTAGAGGAAAGGGAGCAGGAAGGTTAATGGAAATGAAGATGGACAACATAGATGGAACGTTATGGTAAAAATACAATTGTCTATCTGATGTTGTGCACTTCATTTCATTAACGTGTGGGACAGTTCCCAGCTAATAAAAATCCAGGGTGGCTATCAAGGAAAGATATTCCGGAGTACAGCAAAGACACATCTACTCCTGGATATGGTGTCCCATTTGTACTGTGCAATGAAAGTGTGGGGATTTGACCAAGTAGCAGCGGCACAAATGTCTTCAATTGAAACCATAGACCAAAATGCCTGAGAGGTAGTCACAGACCTTGTAGAATGGGCCTTTATTCGCCCTGGTGAAAGAACACCCTTGAAAAATAGTAGATGAAGGTAATGCAGTCTTTCAAATATCTTGTTAGCATAATTTTAGTAATAGCTCTGTCTCCTTTTTGAATGCAAAGAAAGGTAAACAACTGATCAAACTTCCTGAAGGGCTTGGTTCTATGTATATAAAAATGAAGCTGTCTGTGTACAACAAGCAAATGCAAAGTATATTCCCTCTTATTTTGATAATCAGGAAAAAAGACCAGAAGATTGATGGCCTGATGAATGTTTCTCTCCTTACCCATCTTGGGTAGAAAAGAAGGATTAGTACACAGGGTCACATTGTCATTGTGGAAAATAAAATATGGAAACTGATGAAAGGGCTTGAAGTTCAGACACTCTTCTGGCCAAAGTAATAGCAACTAAAAACAGAGTCTTCCAGGAGAGAAATTTCAAATTTACCGTAGCTGAAGGCTCGAAAGGGGGATGAACCAGAGCTCATAAAATCACAGTTAAATCCCACGGGGGAGTAGAATCGTTTACCTGTGGTTGGAGCAGAAAGGTGCTCCTTAGAAAAGTTTTACATAGTTTAGAAGAAATGCAGATGTAAGCATCACAACAACACCGTAACCACAATCCTTAAGACGAAAACGTCTTTGTAATGTAAAATAGCAGCACAGGTGCAACACGACTAGAACAGGCACAAAGAACTGTTTATTAAATAACTACTGTTAAAATAGTGTAAAAACAACTGTTAAGTGCTTTCATCTGACTATGCAGACTTCATCAGAACAAATAATACACAAATCAAACCCTAATTTATAAACTTTTTGGCACCAAAAATGGATAATCAGCTTTTAAAATGACAGTGCTTCGCTGTGTCCATACCAATATCATAAAATGACTTTTCACTGCAGTTATTTACGAACACGAAGAACTCAAAACTGACAAAAAGTTCAAATTATTCAGATGTACAAACAATACAAAAAAAATAATACTGAAAAATGTATAAAAATGAATAAATGCATTAAAACTGCCTGTAAATACATGTAAATATAAATATTGATTTAAATAGAAATATATATAGATGTATATAAAATATGTTAATGGCTATAAATTATTTCATAAATCTCCTTTGATGTAAATTACTCAGTATCTACTTCAATATGTATTCCACTTGTTACAAACAATAAAGTGTACATTTTATCAAATATTAATATATATTTTTTTATAATCCAAAGAAATTGTTGTTACTGAATATATGATGTGAATAATTTCCTTACTAAGGTTGTTGAATCAATATTATTCCAGTCTGTTTCTTGTAAATTTAAGTCCGCAGCTATTCTTCTTCTTCTGCGTTTCATGCAAGAAATATATGAATTCCTCTAGGTCCTCTGCACTTGACTTTGGTGGTCTATACACTCCAACAACTGTTATATGTTCCAGGGTTGTCTTTATTGTCATGGTTACACAGTTTATAGTATTGGTGTTATCACTGAGCATGCAATAATCACAGGTCTCATAACTATCTTTAATCCCTCACACACATCCTACTCATTTTTTGTTAGAATGTCTGTTACAGTAAAAAAAATATATACCCTGACAGAACTGGTTTCCAGCCATTGTTCTTTAACCATGTTTCACAAACAATATCATCAATCTTGTGGGAACATAGCAAACTTTCCAATAAAAAAATGTTATTATTAATGCTCCTAGCATTAACAACCATCTGAGATGCATAAAATGTTGCTGTGAACTGTTAAATTTTCGACTTGGCAAAATTCCTGCCTAGTGTTTGTCAAATATTGCAAAATATCTGCTGCAAAAATTATTTTCCCTGACCTTGACAAATGCACGCTATTCTGACTGAACACATGTGCCCAAAACTAGGCTTGGATGCTCTACACATTTCCATTTTTGTTGTGATAGTTTGCCTGGGTGGGGGCAAGGTGAAAGGCTGACCCTTGGTCTGGTGACATACCTGTGCCCACCAGAGAAATTCCTGTTGAAGGCAGGGAATGAGAGATATCAGTGTCCAAGCTGTGGCTGTGTTGAGACCATACACTTTTTAGGTACCATTGTAATTTCCTCATATGCAGTTTTGCAAATGGTATTATCAGAATGCAAGATGCCATGAAACCCAAAGCCTGCAGAATTTTTCTTGCAGTTAATTGGGTCTTTGTTGCCATTGTCTTGAAATATTGAGTCAGTTGCAATTGCTTGTCTGGTGCAAGATGAGCCTTCTGGGCCGTTGTGTCCAAGCTGGCACCCAGGAATGTCATTTTTTGTGAGGGTACTAGTTTTGACTTCTTTTCGTTTACTGTGTACCCCAGGCAATTTAGTAGATGCTTCACAAAAGCCAGATGTTGCATGAGAATGCTTTTCTTTCTGCTTGGATGAGGCAGTCGTCCAGGTATGGATATATTTGACTTCCTCTTTGTCTGCAGTATGCAATTACTGGTGCCAGGCATTTTGTGAATACTCTGGGCGCAGTAGATAAGCCAAAGGGCAGTACAGAGAATTGATAATGGGTTGAACCTGCAATGAAATGGAGGTATCTTCTGCAACTTTGTCTGATAGGGACATGCAGGTATGCCTCCTTGAGGTCCAACGTTACCAGCCATGCTTCACTGCCCAACATGGGAAGTAGCTGCTGTAGTGTTAGCATCTTGAATTTGGGAACTTGTAAGTAAGTGTTTAGAATTGAAAGGTCCAGAATTGGTCTCCAAGCATTTTCCTTCCTGGGTACTAGGAATAGTCTTGAGTAAAATCCTTGGCCTTGCTCTTGAGTTGGTACCCTTTGAATGGCTCTCATGGCCATGAGAGCTGTAATTTGTTTTTGAGCCTCTGCCCTTTGATTTTGTGGCAGGTTTGGCATTCCTCTTGTTATTGGCAAGGTGTGGAAGTGGAATCTGTATCCTCGTAAAATTATGCCCAGGACACATTTGTCCTTTGTGACCATGTGCCAGTTGTCTACAAATAATGCTAGTTTTCCCCCCAGGGGGGCTGACAAAAGAGCTTTGTTTGGCCAGTTGAGGTGCAAGTCATTGAGTTTGCCTTCTGGTGGCTTGAGACCTGTCTTCTCCTCCCTTCTGGGGTTGGAGTGGTCCATTGGCGAGGGTTATGCTGAGCTTGTGGTTGTCTTCTGCCCCTTGGGCACCTGTATTTACCCCTCTGAGGCCTGTCAGTGGCTGGAAAGGACCAATTTTTGGTTGGCCAGTTTCTGCTGAAGCGAGGGGGTTGTACCTGTATGAAATCTTTGACTGTCTGCACTGATTTTGCCTTATCCTACATTTTCTTTACAACTTCTTCTGCTTTAACACCAAAAAGAACATCCTGCTGCAAGGGAGCATCTAGTAGTTTTGCTTTAACATGTTCAGGCAGACTCTGCTCCTTTAACCAGGCATGCCTATGTATAACTGATCCAGTGACCGCTGCTCTGCAGGAGGCCTCCAAGGAATCAAACCCACATTGTAAGGTATGTTTGCCCACCTGCTCGGTGGCGTGCAACAAATCCTGCACTTCTTTCAATTCAGATTGTTGAGGAAGGGTGGTTATCTTTTGTTTTAACTGAGAGATCAGAAATTGCTGATATTTAAGCATATGAAATTGACAGTTTAGAGCTCTCATAGCTAAAGTGGCTGAGGTGTAAACCTCTTTCCCCCCATCTGTCTAGTGCTCTTGAATCCCTTTCAGAAGGTACTGGATTTTTAGCCATGGAAGCCTTAGCCCCCTTGGGACCCTGGGAGTTAGTCTCTGGATTAGCTACTGGGCTTTTGTAAAGGAATTTATGGGAATCGGGTACTCTGTAATATCGGTCAGGCTTGGCCGGGGCAGAAGGCAGAGAGTCAGGGTTGAAACTGGATTCTAAATAAACATCATCCACAAACATCATCCACAATGTCCAGAACAGGAGGGATGGCTAGAGGTCTGTGTTGGGGGAGTAAAAGAAACTCTCTGAGCCTTTTCTTGGAATCACAGTAATCCTGACCTTCCCAGTGAAAATGCTCCCTCATAGTGTGTAAAGTTTCCCCAAAAGAGTAATCTTCTGGAGGGGAAGCTGAGGGAATAGAGTCCTCAGCATCAGAATCTTCATAAGGAGAGAAGGAATAGTCTTGGTCTTCAGAGGAATCCGAAGAAATAGACAGTTGTTCAGAGGAAGCAGATTCGTCCTCTTGTCTAGGCCTTTTGTCAGGAGGAGTCTGGGAACCCCTGATAAGAGTAATGAGATCTTCAGCCATCTTAAGCATCTGTTTCTTAGGCATAGGGCCTTGAACAGGAGACTGAAGTGAAGCTTTTTTCGATTTGGAAGTAGTCTTCGATTTTGAAAACGTTTTGACTGTAAGAGTTGTCGATCTGAAAACGCCTTCAGAAAGCGAAGGTGTTTCAGAAGTACCGGCATCCTTGGAAGGTAAGTCGTCAGTAGGGCCTGAAGTAAAAGGCTGCGTTACCCTAGTACATTCCGTCAAAATATCCATAGCAGTCTCGGGTTCCTCAACTGCGGTAGTTAGAGGCTGCGTCGGAGCCTCACAGATAACCGGAGAACCGGAGACTGGATCAACCGAGGCCTCGGAATCAGGCTTAGGCCTGGGCTGTCGATCCTTATCCCTGCATTTTTTGTGCACGCCGGTAGTCGGTAGCTCCGACGGCATGTTATAATTAAATTTTCTGCCAAGAAAGTGTCGTGCGAAATGAAATCGTCTTTTAATAGTGCGTTTATTAAATCTACCACAAAAACGACAAGAAGTGACGTCGTGATCAGGGCCTAGGCAGGGTATACAGTAAGAATGAAAATCCTTATGAGGTATTTGCTTCCCACAAGAAATACAATTGTTAACTTTTTCTGACATCGGTCTGAGGCAAGAAAAGTTTCCCCAACAGGGTACTTAGCTTTATAGAAGACTTCGGTCTGAAACTCGAATTCGAAAATCTCAGGAGTCGGCCGACCGGCACTTGCGAACTGCTTCTTCTTCGGGCACCGCGCGGCAAGAAAGACTGAAGAAAATGGCGTCGGTTGCAATATATGTACCCCTGGCACACTGACGTCAGGGACGAGGCGACAGCAACCGACGGCGGACCAAGACTTTGGAAATCCGGCCGACTGCGGGACCGTCTGATGACAGGATAACCCAAGTGTGATGACTGCAGCAGGGTAACACGATGAACATCGAGCACGATAAAGGGCCAGAAATGAACCAAAGGTAATGAAAACTTGCACAAATTATTTATTTTATAAAAAAGATATAATGGAGCATTACAAGGACACAAACTACATTATTAAACAAGCGAAAGGCACAAAGTTTATTAATTAAACAAAATGTTTAAAATTAAGATATTTGATAAAACGATTATCAGAAAAGTACATAAGAGATTCGGAATTACTTCAGAATTGCAAAATGAGCATATTTAAAGCAAAACTGGCATGTTTAGAGTAAAATGAGCACAAAAGTATAAAGGGCATGGAAAAAGATTAAATGAGCAAAACAAATACAAGGACAAAAAGGGCACATTAAGTATAAATAAAGCAAGGTGACTGCATGTTTTTAGGTAAAGTATTGTGTTTTGGCATAACTACTATTTCACATTGTATTCAAGGCATAACTAGGAGTTATTCAAAGTATCTCAAAGTGTGTAAGTGCTTATAGTGTGTGCTTATTGCTGTGCATTTATTTTGAAGAGTTTGTGTGTGAAGTGCAACTATTTTGTGAAGTACAGTCAAAATACAGCCATTTCAAAAAGTTTCTTGCTCTGGGTGTGTCTATTCGCAAAGTGCACTGTAAAGAGTTTTAGCAAAGTACAGCCATTCTGGGAAAGTTTCACTGTGTTGTGTATTGTTTGTTTGCAAAGTGCAGGTACTCTGAAATGTTTCTTACTCTGAGTTTCTTCTGCCCAGTTAATTAGTACAGTGTAGTTTTGAAATGTTTCTTACACTGATAAGAGGTGACTTCTTACAGTACAGTGATTTCAAGAGTATTAGTGCCCAAGAGACTGATTTCGTAATGTTCAGTTATTCTGAGGCTTGTTGTGCTATTGGGCATAGTTACAAATACTGGCATGAATTTCGGGCATATGTATGTGTGTGTTTGTGCATACTTGCAAAAGCATTCACTGGCATGTGTTAATATGACAGATGGATTTTGAAAACCATCACCTTGGTGTTTGATCAGAATATTGCAGAGAATTGGAGAATATATGAGCAAGAGTACGATATTTTTATACAAGCAGCTTATTCTGACAAAGATGCACGTACCAGGGCACTCATTTTGCTAAACCTAGCTGGGTCAGAGGCCATTGTAAGGGTACGTTCACTTGTGTATGCACCAGCAGTATATGAGTGAGAAGGTGAAAACTGTCATTGTTGTACAGGCTGAATCAGGGGAAGACCCTGAGTGTTTGATGTGCAAGTTCAGGGAATGTGTAACCCCCAGACAAATATTACATTAGAGAGGCATTTGTTTTACACAAGAGATGAAGAACCAAAGAAACTTTTGCAGCTCATATTACTGACCTGAGAAACAAAACTAAAACGTATCGGTTTGATGACTTAAAAGATGAGTTAATAAAGGTTCATAGGTTCATAGGTTCATAGGTTCATACTAGGCTATCTGCCCGAGGGCATTTATAAGCCTAGCCCATTGTTTTGTGGCTTACGCCACCCCTTTAGTATGGGGAACTATACCCATTATTTTGCTGTGCCTCTGTCGAGCAGTGACACTGAGGTAATTCCTGGGGTATATCTGCGATCTCCCATCCATTGGTCAAGATTTCTCTTGAACAAGGCCAGCGAGGTGCTCTGCCTCACATGTACTGGGATTTTGTTCCACAGCATAGGAGTCTTTGGGTGATGAATCTATCCCTCCAGCACGCCCTATTAATAGGTTTAAGTCTCCCACCCTTGTGGCTCTGATGGATCTAGATTTTTGAGGTGAAGCATATTCATCAAATCTGGGTTTGACATGGCCTTGTATGTTAGGCAAAGGTCACCTCTGAGCAGCGACTGAATAGAGCTGGAGTTCTTTCAGTCGGGCAGCATAGGACAGATTTTGAGACCCTTTATCCTTTTGGTGAGGAACTTTTGTGGCCTCTCCAGCTGCTGCAAGTGTCGGGTCAGATACATTCGAATGGGGCATTGTACTCAATCATTGGTCTGATGAGTGATGAGTAAAGGGAGACTATGACCTCCCTTGATCTAGATGAGAATCCCTTCATGATAAGGTGGGCAATGTAGAAGGACTTCCTAACTACTTTAGCTACATGGGTGTCGAATGACAGACTACTATCAACCTGGGTCCCCAGGTCCCTGATAACTTCTTCTGTGCTCAGTGGATTGCCACCTATTTCTGGCACCAGTTATCCGCTTCTGTGAGACCCTTCTGAAGGATAAGTTTGCAGTCATCTGCAAACTTTGTCAGTAGATGCCAAACAAGAGTGGGCCCAGGACTGAGGACACCACTTGTGACAGGCTTTGAGTCTGACATGGCGCCAGCAACTCTGACCCTGTGGGTTCTGTCACTCAGCCAGTTTGCAACCCATCTTGTGATGTATGGGTTAACATTTAAGCTGATGAGTTTTTCAATGATACCGGTAGGCTGTATGGACTGCCTTTCCTCATCAATGGCTTTGGTGACTGTTTCAAAAAGTCAACCAAGTTTAAAAGGCATGATCTGCCTTTGACAAAGCCAAACTGGGTTGGATCCAAAGTCTGCAAATTCCTATGTCTTTATTTATGAGGTCCATTATGATCCTCTCCATGGCTTTGCAGATAAGGCTTGTCAAGCTAATGGGCGGTAATTTCCAGGGTCTGTGGAGGCAGACCACAGTTGCAATCCAGAGGTAAGACTTTGATTAAACAGCTGTCCTAGCTGTGGGTTTAATTCCTCATTGAGTTCGTCCCATGGATGCTGTGTTTTGCGCAGTTCTCACTTGAGATGTTTGGGGGCTGCACTCATTTGGTATAGATAGGAGAAGTTTGCACTGAACCTGTCAGCCAGTATGTTGGCAATGTCTGTAGGATCAGTAATCTTCACATCATTTTGAACTAGTTCTGAGCATATCTGGGAGTTTCCTCCTAGGTTGCTAACATAGCTAAAGAAGGCCTTATGATTGTCTTTTGAGTCTTTAGCTATTTTTCTCTCAAATTTGCTTTGGATGATTTTATGAGAGCTCTTAGTTTTTTACTTATAGTGATCAAGGGTGTCTTACCTTTTAAGGATTTTGCTCTATCTTGTAGTAGCTTCCTCCTTTTGTTGTAGAGTTTGTTTATGGCTGGGGTCCACCAGACTGGACGCTTGCCTTTGGTACAAAGAGTCTTTGTTTTGCTTGGGATTGCCTTATCCATGCAGTCCTGCAGGTGCTAAGTGATTCAGCGGCTTGAGTATTGTTTTCCGCGGGCTCGGGGGCCTGAAAGGAGACCACACTAGTCTTTAGAAGTGTGAAGTCGGCTTTTGAGAAGTTCTTTACTGTGGTCTTTTTATTTCAAGTGGGGGTGGGATGAGGACCTCCAGCGAGATTAGTTTGTGATCTGATCTCACCAGTGAGGGGTATAGTGTTGAACATTGTGCTCCCATGTTCGTGATCATGAGATCAAGTATGTTATCTCCTCTTGTGGGGATGGTGACTAGTTGTTCCATGGCATTTGAGTTTATGAATTCCAGGAACTTTTGGGCTAGGGTGTTTGGGCTTGAGTAGTGTTCCCAGTCTATATTAGGGTAATTGAAGTCACCTAGTATGATGGTGTTTGGTGATACATTTATCCCTCTAGTGTTTTCAGGAAGGCCATGTGAGTTTCCTGAGTTTGTGAGGGTGGCCTGTAACATGCTACAATTTGCAGAGCAGTCTTGCCTATGGTTAATTGCACCTGGATGGTCTCCGATGCATCGTAGTCTTGAGGTGTGGGTGTCCTTGATGAATATGGATACCTCCTTTCTTGGTATTGTCCGGATTTTGGGGCCGGAAGCATGATATGAGGTAAAACCTGATAGCTGGGGTGCTCTCAGGAGCCTTGAACCAGGTTTCTGTCACAGCACAGACATCGATGTTCTCCATACTGAGAAGGGCCTCGAAAAGTGCATTTTGAGATTTAGACTTCTGGCATTGAGCAGCATTACCCTTAGTTTTTTCCTTTTTGTGTTCTAGGGTGGTAGGTTTAGAATTTGAGCCTTGCCTAAAAAGGCACTATGGGGTGGCAAGAGCCTTTGCCAATATCCCAGCATGTCATCCCAGGCAGACAGATACTGGATCCCCTTTGAATGACACCAGTGTTTAAGCCAATTGTTAAAGCTGATCATCTTATCTCTGTATTGTGGCATCATTCTTGGTGAAGGTAGGATACTGCTCAAGGTCAGGGTCATACCTGCCTGGGCTACATAATCAGAGAGCTCCTCAATGTCTCTTTTCATGTAGTCCCAGGTCGTTTACACCAGCGTGGACAATGACTGAGTCATATTTGTACCTGCTGTTGAGAGACCTGAGTGCCAGGCAGCTTACTGTGACCTTCTCCTTACTCAGTCTGGTGGACATCAGTGTGTCTGACTATGGAGTCACCAATAACTAGTGTGTCTGGCATTGTGTTTGGCCTTAAGGGCTGTGACTGTTTGACACTCTGACTGTGAGGTCTATGTGTTGGTGTTGTGTTCTGAGGTGGTGGTTGTTTGGGTGTCTGCTTTGGTGGCCTCTGCTGTTTTGGTAGATTTTGATCAGAGCCTCGAGTATGTCTTTGTGTGTTTATGTGTATGATTTGAGGTTGTAATGGTACTATGTGAGACTGGGTCTATAGTGTGTGTGGTAACCTTCTCCTCCTGACTGGTCTTGCCAGTCCTATGTTGAGAGAGCTCAGCCTCCAGTTTGGCCGTATAGTTGCATCTATGTATTTGTGTTTTGTGGGAGGAGGAAAGGGTTGTACATGAGGCAATTGAAACATTGCCTCAATATTCCCAGGTTCACCAGCTGAGCAGGAGAGGACACAAAAGATTCCATGGGGCGGGTGACAAATGGGGGTTGCCTTTTGGGGTACTATCTATGACAAGAGTGCCGTATCAAGGTAATAAGTACTGTAGGAGCAAGTGCTAGGTTTAATAGATAGAGAATAGTCTACTTGGAGTCAAGTAGAGTTGATCTTTTAGTTATAGGATCGCTGATTTGATCAGTAGTATAGTTCGAGGAAGGTAGTTTTAAGGGAAAATTTGAAGAGTGGACTTTAGGTGTTTAAACCTGCTTAACCGCACTGCCCTAGTGTGCAACAGTGGCAGCTCCGTAAATCGCTCTAATAAATCAGCGCTTAACGCTTACTTTTATACCAGGGGCTGGAAAAAGCTAGAAACTGGCCCAAAACGACCAATAAACTACTAGTTACTGGCTGAAACCTCACAAAGCTGGACAAAGGCAGCTCAATGCTTCCCACTCCCACTGTAGGTAGCTTCCTTCCCCAAATAAGGCAAGGAAACAGTACACAGGAACTAACCAAAGCCCAGGAATCAGCAACTCTGAAACTGGACTAAACTAGTAAAGCAGGAAAAACAAGAGATATTTTTTTTTTTTTTTCTTTTTTTCAAAACAGGCAGAAACAGGTACAGCAAACACTTATAAATGCTATGAATCAGCTACTACAGCTTACACAGAAGAATTTGCTACAAATACAGTCAAACAGTAACAAACAAGGATTCCAAGTGCAATATTAAGTTAAATACAGTAAAACAGCTTCAATGTAACAGAAAGGCAGGCTTAAAAAACTAGGTATTCAGATGTGGAAAGCAACAAAAATATACTTAGTATCAAGAAAAGTTATTCAGCTCTCTGCAGCCTGGATTACTCTGCTGGCCCACGGAGTCTGTGCTGAGTAGGTACAAGCTGAAAGTTTTATACCAGGGGCTGGAAAAGCTAGAAACTGGCCCAAAACGACCAATAAACTACTAGTTACTGGCTGAAACCTCACAAAGCTGGACAAAGGCAGCTCAATGCTTCCCACTCCCACTGGTAAGCAAGGTAGCTTCCCTTCCCCAAATAAGGCAAGGAAACAGTACACAGGAACTACAACCAAAGCCCAGGAATCAGCAACTCTGAAACTGGACTAAACTAGTAAAGCAGGAAAGCAAGGTAGCTCCCCTTGGCCCAAATAACGCAAGGAAACAGTACACAGGAACTACAACCAAAGCCCAGGAATCAGCAACTCTGAAACTGGACT
Source organism: Protopterus annectens (assembly GCF_019279795.1). Taxonomy (NCBI): domain Eukaryota; kingdom Metazoa; phylum Chordata; order Ceratodontiformes; family Protopteridae; genus Protopterus; species Protopterus annectens. The sequence continues at coordinate 487,510,912 of NC_056738.1, read as the reverse complement.
AAACTAGTAAAGCAGGAAAAACAAGAGATATTTTTTCTTTTTTCTTTTTTCAAAACAGGCAGAAACAGGTACAGCAAACACTTATAAATGCTATGAATCAGCTACTACAGCTTACACAGAAGAATTTGCTACAAATACAGTCAAATAGTAACAAACAAGGATTCCAAGTGCAATATTAAGTTAAATGCAGTAAAAACAGCTTCAATGTAACAGAAAGGCAGGCGAAATACAGTTGCTAGGTATTCAGATGTGGAAAGCAACAAAAAATATACTTAGTATCAAGAAAAGCTCTCTGCAGCCTGGATTACTCTGCTGGCCCACGTGGAGGACAGGCTTGTGTATGGTATTAATAGTGCTGCAGTGAGAACAATTTTGTTTCATGACAGCAATTTAACACTGAGCAAAACTGAGGTTTATCAAATCCATTAAGTTACAAAAAGGCACACAATTATGCTTGCAAGTGATAAGAGCATGGTTTCAGCAGGCTCCAGAGCAAATGTAGACAGCATGTAATATGTGGTTAGCAGAAGCAGGCCTAAAGCACATGGCACCTACCACCCCTGCAGGCTCCCCCAGTTAAAAACTAGTTTTCCAGCAAATTCTAAGAAAAGGGCATGCTCAGTACAGTACAAAGGTGAGGCAGCAAAACCCAAATCCAGCTTTAGTGTTAACTGTTGCAATTGTTGTGCGAATCATGAGTCTAAAAGAGAAAAATGCTTAGCATTTGGTCAGCAATGCCGCAAGTGTAAAAAATTGAACCTTTTTCAAAAGTTTTGAAAATCAAGTAAACCTTACACAGTTATAAAGAAGGGTCACTCGAAAAAGTAGGTTGATCACACGCAGAGCTGCAGTTCTACTTTCTACATAGATGGTGTATCAGTAACTAGTGAAAAGGTTGATGGAGTAAATTTGTTGGCAAAGATCAAATCAAAGTATTTTGTACTGCCCAGATCAATGGTAAACCTACCGAGCTCAAAGTAGACACTGGTTCAAAGTGTAATGTTATGTCGGCAGAAATGTTTGCTAAGGTGAGAGCTGGTGATTTTTATGTAGTCTGAAGACCTGTACAGTCATTAATGGATGTCAGAGACAGTTTGAGAATGCACTTGCTTTCCTTTACCAAAGAAGTTAATCATACAAGCACATATCCTAGTTCCAATTTTACTGAAGCTATTCTCTGAGTATGCTGATATTTTCAATGACAAGTATGACAGACTTCCAGCTGTGCATTCTATGAAGTTAGACTCACAGATCAGTCCATTGGTCATACCGGCAAGAAAAGTTCTGATAGCTATGCAGAATAAAGTCAAAGCTCTGCTGGATAAAATGGTGCAGCAAGGTATAATTTGTCCAGTTACAGAACCAACTAATGGGTGTTGTCCATGGTAGCAGCCCACAAAAAAGGCTTAGACAAAATCAGAATATGCATTGACCAAACAGACTTGAGCAAAGCATTAAAAAAACCACATCATCCCATGCATACAGATGAGGAAGTCTCAGCCCCAACACCAAATGCCACTGTTTTTTCTGCCATGTTAGCAAAAAGCTCATTTTGGCAAAATGATGCTTGATCGCATATCCTCATTACTGACTACTTTCAGTACCCCATTTGGTAAATATAGATTCCTCAGGATGTCATTTGGAATAAATTCTGCAAGTGAAGTATTTCAGCGTGCAATGGAGCTAATTTTTTTCAAGTTATTCTTGTGCCATAATAGTAGATGATTTATTGGTTGGAGGCAATGGTGAAGCACAGCAAGACCGCAATCTTAAGTTCTAGATAAAGCACATGAAGTGAACTTAAAGTTAAATCCTCTGAAGTGCAAATTCAGATTACCAGAAGTTACATATGTAGGTGATTTAATTAATAGCACTGGCTTGCAACCAAGACTGGTCCAAGCAAGCAGCCATTCTTGAGATGCCAGCACCAGATAATGTTTAGGGTCTACGTTTTCTTGGTATGGTCAACTATTTAGGCAAGTTTATACCAGACTTCAGTGAGTTGACAGCACCTTTGAGAGCTGATGAGCAAAAATGCTACATGGTCTTGGCTGGAACAGCACCAGAAGGCATTTAAAGACCTTAAATAGAAAATTGCCAACCTACTTAGATTAAGATACCATGATGTCAATAAACCAGTAATTCCTTCCTGTGATGCTTCAAAATTTTGTCTTGGTGTAGTTATTCTTAAGAAGGCAGACCAGTAGCCTATGCATCTACAACTCTTGCCCAAACTGAAATGCAGTATGCTCAAATTGAGAAAGACCTTTTGGCAATAATATTTGCATGTTCAAAGTTTCATGATGATTATATCTATGGTTGAGCTATTCAGATTGAAACTGATCAACAACCTCTAGTTACTATTCTAAAGAAGCCTATGCATTCAGCTCCAGCGAGATTACAAAGAATGATACTCAAATTGCAAAAGTACAACTTCAAAATGGTCTATACAAAAGGCAGACTTCTTTATCTGGCTGATACCTTATCCAGACTGCCCAGAAATACAACGGAACAGCTTCATGCAGAGAAGTTTGACTTTGACGTCATGGAAGTGCATCATTTTTCTACCATGAGACTTGATGAGCTGTGAGATCATACAATGAATGATCCTGTTTGCAAAAGCTCAACCACTACATTAATGTTAGATGGCCATCAAAGCAATCTAATGTACCACCTAAAGTACAAACTTATTTTCCTTACAGAGGTGAGATGTTGACAGAAGATGGCATTATTTTCACAACATGAATATATCCAGATTTTGCACTGTGGTCACCCAGGTTCCAAATCTACCAAAAGAAGAGCAAGAGAACTAGATTTTGGCCTCCTCCAGTAAAAGACATTGATAAAAGTACTTTCTTCTTGTTCAGTATGCAACAGTACTACACTGCATTTGCAAAAAGAAACTCAGTAGCCACTGATACACTCGAGTGGAACAATCAGCATTACGTAGTGTTGGTAGACTCTTATTCAAACTTGTTTGAGATTGATTTACTACCTAATCTAACATCAACTGCTGTTATCACCAAGTTGAAACGTCATTTCTCAGTCCATGGTAGTCCACAAAGTTATTTCTGACAATGGTACCAAATTTATCAGTCAGTTGTTACAGAATTTGCAAAAGAATGGACTTTGTACATGTTACTAGCAGTCCAGAATATCCACAGTCAAATGGATTAGCTGAACATGCAGTACAGAGTGCAAAGGAATTACTTGAGAGGTCAAAGAGTGATGATACTGACTTTTTTTAATTTACTTAATCTCAGAAACATAACCCGTGATGATATACTTGGCTCGCCTGCTCAGAGACTTCTATCTAGGCAAACCAGAACAACATTGCCTATTACTTACAGTATGTTGAGGCCTAAAGCTAACAACAAAACAATTAGAGCTAAGTTATTCAAAAAGCATTCTTCCCAGAAGTCCAGCTATGATAAATTGAGCAAAGTTCTTCGTCCATTGAAAGGAGGAGGAGTGACAGTGAGGATACAAACGGCGCAAGGTTTCAACCGGATTGGTCAGGTAACTGGTATATGTACAGAGACGAGATCCTACTTCATAGGATCCGAGTGTGTAGAGTACAGGAGAAATCACAGACATCATCTTCTTGTACCAGAATCGATATCGCAGCATTGTTCCTGTGATACAGACTTTAGATCTCAGCACAATCCCGACAATGTTCCTATTGCAGAACGTGTCAACTTCTACTTCCATTCCTGATGATGTTCCTGATGTCCCTAAAGTTGAACATTCAGCAGAGACAATCCCAGTTGCTAGACCTAATTCTAATTTCTATGTCATATGATTTGGTCGTACTTCCAGACCTAGTGTGAAATACATGGAAAACAGGACATAATTACCTATATGTACTTAGTTCTGGATAACTGTAGGACAAATAATTATTTGTATTGATTCCATGTCGATTAATGTCATCAATATTGCATGGCTTATTTCTCAAAGAGGGAGGATGTAAAATAGTGTGTGTGTATTGTACCTTTAAGAAGCATTTCAAGGTCGGCACATGCATATAAATAGCAAGGACGTGCTAGCTTCAGTGCCATTTTGAGTGTGCAGCAAGAGAGTAAGCATGTATGAGTGCAATAGCTAGTTTGTTTACAAGTTTATCTAAATTAAATAAGCCTCGATCCTGATGTGTTTGTACATAAAAGCTGCTTGAATAGAACCACAAAGACTAGTCTATTTTATCCCGACTGGACAAGCAACAGTAAGTATCAGTTCCTGTAACTGAATCACTAATTACAAGAATGTCTTTGCTCATCAGCTCTGAAGAATATTCAGCTTCTGATACAGCAATATCTGCTCCATCAACTGTTACGAAAGACAGATCTTCATCACCATTAGTCTCACTAATCCCACTGTTTTCATTGTGTCTTAAATTCTCATCTAGCTGCTACTCTAAATCCAAAGCTTGAGCCATGTAGTGAACATCTGTCTCCCTCTTCTTTTTTCTTACAGTAATGTTCTTCAATCCTTCCACTTTTCAATTTTGATTTCTTACTTTTAACCTACCCCTTGCCTCTTTTTTCTACCTTCTCTTTTGGAAAAATTATGCCTTTTTCTGTAGACCGAAGTTTTTTTAGATAGAAAAACATCATTCCCTGTAACATGTGCCTTACATAAAGCAGTGTCCTTTTTAGTAAGTATTCTCTTCCCTTTACAATCACTAATCAGTTTATTTTTCTTGTTTGTTATTTGTTACGAACTTCTTCTTTTATTTCTTTTTTTTTGTTTCCTTCTAAACAAACTAGAGCCTCAGGTTGTTGAATACTTGTATACAAAATTCTGAAGATGTCAAGGGCATCGTCTTGTTTCATAGGGGTTGAATGATCTTTGCAGACAATAGATGTATCATTTCCTGAATGTGTTCTATTTGTACTTTGCTTATTTATTTCACCAGTAAATAATATATGAAACAACAGTTCTCTAAGCTGTGCCAATTGCACAAGTGCAATCATCATCATTAAGTCTAGATTTACTTCTACAATGGTAAGCAAATCATCCAGCCTTTGACATGAGGAACACAGAACACCAATATTATCAGCCATTACCTTTAAATATGCATTGCAGTTATTACACTGTACAAGATATTGTGCATTAGCAAATCATTAATTGCATACACATTTAAGGAATCCATGTTCATCTTCAAATGAATAAAATATTGTAAAAAAAGAATAATCAAAATCAGTAACCACAGAATTCAAAGAGATGTAAGAGAACATAAATCAATTTCTATGACAAAAAAAAAAATCACACGAGCAATATACAACTAAATACTAAAGTAAGTACAGTAAAGTTGTGCTGACAATACAAGTTCTGCAAGCCAGATAAAAGTTGCAATTCCTTTAAGTCACACGCTTGCAGTCGCACTTCTTTTTTAACAGTAAAGATTAATAAATCACATACCAAGGTAGGATTCTTTACATATGCTCACGATTTTCCTCTCTGCAGTCTGTGTAAATTTATAGCTGTCTAGGCCCCTTGGGGTGGTTAGAGCTTGCCTGTCTAAAAAGTACAGTTTTGTACCTACCATAAATGTAGATGTTCGAGGATTCCATTGCTGCAGTCCTTACTATTGGGTATAGTCCAGAGTATAAGGCTGGCGTCGGTCAGATTAGGTGACTGGAGCCAGTAGCGGTAGTACAAAGACAAGGCCCAAAATACCTGCACCAAAACATGAACAATATATACAAAAATATAAGCAGGTAAACTCACTACACACAACCACCCTAAACACAGAGGGGAAGGAGGGAGGTAGTAGGGAGGACTGCAACAATGGAATCACACATCATCATTTATGGTAGGTACAAAACTGTACTATGTTCGAATCCCAAAGCAGAGGTAAGGGAGGCTGGCAAATCATAAAGAAGCAGGAGCTGACAACATGCCTTGCAAAACAGCTGTGGCAAAACCAGCCCTAGAGTAGATAGGAAGGTGATAATGCTTAGAGAAAGTATGCACTGAACTCCAAGTAGCTGCTTCCAAAATATCCTTAGTTGCCACCCCGTAGAAATGCTGTTGAAGTGGCAGTAGCCCTAGTGGAATGAGGCCTAATCCCAGCTGGAACCTCCTTGCCATGATGGGAATAACAAAATGCAATGCAAAAGCCAATCCACCTAGAAATAGTTTGTTTTGACACAGGCTTGCCCTCACGAACTCAAAGCAAAGCAAAACAAACAACTGCTGAGACTGCCTAAAATCCTTAGTCCTGCTTTGCCTGTGTACATCTAAAGTATGCAAAATCTTTTCCCCTTTATTTTGGTCTGCATAAAAGTAGGCAAATGAATAGTTTGGTTTAAAGCCACACTAGAAACCACCTTAGGCATAAAGGAAGGATTAGTATATCCTTATGGAAAATCAAAAGGGCTCGACTGCCATAAGGGCCTGCAACTCAGACACCCTTCTTGCAGAAGTAATAGCCAACAAAAAGCAGTCTTCCATGACAAATATTTCAATTCAGCAGTAGTTTTCCAACACAAAATTGAGACCCCAAGCAGGAGTAGGAGCTCTACGGGGGGTCTGATAAAACTGCTTGAACAAAGGATGCGAAAACAATGGTGGGTCACAATCATAGTGAGCTGAGATTGCTGCAGCATGAATCTTAATGGAAGAGAAGGACAGACCCTTGCCCAGTAACTCAGTAAGATATTGAAAAGCCATACTCAAATTAGGCTCAGAAATCTCCAAATTCTTTGCTTTACTCCAAAATAAAAATCTCTACCATTTTGCTGTGTACACTTTCCTTGTACTAGGTCTTCCAGCTTCCCTAATCACATTTAAAACTTGTTGAGGAAGTTGAGACCTGCTGTGTTTCAACACAGAATATGCCAGGCTGTCAGATGAAGAGAGTGAAGCTTGACATTGAGCAGATGACCGTCCTGCTGGGATAACAGATGTGGAATCAAAGGTTAAGGCCATTACCAGTGTTGCCGAGGCCAATCTGGAGCTATCAAAATCATCCTTGGCCTGTCCTGTCTGACCTTTAACAGTACCTTTGGAAGAAGAGGCAGAGGTGGAAAGGCATACACATGAAGGTTTGTCCAACTGAAAGACAGAGCATCCACTTTCCAAGATGTGTGATGAAACCCCTTTGTGCAAAACTGTGGCAGCTGGTGGTTTAGTGGAGAAGCAAACAGATCTATGTCTGGAGTTCCCCAAGACACTGTCAATTTCTGAAATACATGAAGATCCAGTTTCCACTTGTGGGGATCCATGATTTGTCTGCTTAACATATCTGCTAAGGAGTTCTGTGCTCCTGGCAGAACCCTTGCCTGAAGAGTTAGGTGCAAGCGTAGCGCAGTCTCCCATAAAATCATTGCTTGCCTGCATAGAGGATAAGAATGTGTTCCCCCTTGTTTGTTGAAGTACCACATGACAGTTGTGTTGTCTGTTAGAATCAACACCTGCCCCGGAAGAAGTAACTCCTTGAAAGCCAGCAATGCGAACTGGACTGCTAACATCTCCTTCATGTTGATATGTAGATGCTGTAGTCTGGCAGGCCACTTGTCTTGTATCCACTTTCCATTTAGATGAGCTCCCCAAGCAATGTCTGAGGCATCTGTCGGTAAAATCTGACTCCGCCCTCTGGCCGGTCACAGAGAGTCCCTTGTTTAAAAATTCTCTTTGAAGGCAAGGTATTATTTGAATGACAGTGTCTAAATCCTGGCAGTGCTGTGTCCATACATTTTGAGATACCATTGTAACTTCCTCATATGCAGTTTGGCATTGGGAAGCACCAGAATACAAGATGCCATGAACCCTAATGCGACTGATGAGATAGTTGATGGAAGTAAAGTGATAGACTCTTTTGTTTGTCCAAAGGCCATCTGGGCTGCTGTATTCAGTCTCACACCCAGAAAGCACATGTCTTGAGAGGGTACTAGACTGGACTTTATTTCGCTCACAGAAATACCCTAGGCATCTTAGCACTGCTATAAGATATTCCAGATGCTGTAGAAGGTCTTCCTTTTCTTGAGCCAGAAGCAGGCAGTCGTCTAAATAAGGATAGATTTGAAGTCCTTGTAGCCTGAAGTACGCTATCACTGGAGCCAGAACCAGATAAGCCAAAGGGCAATGCAGAGAACTGATAATGAGAATCTCAGATACTTCCTGTAACTTAGGATAGGCACATGAAGGTAAGTTTCCTCGAGATCTAAAGTTACCATCCAGTGATCTTTGCCCAGCAAACATCTTGAACTTGGGAATGTCCAGATAAGTGTTGAGGAGAGATAAATCCAAATTGATACTAGGAACATGCGAAATAAAATCCTGGGCCCTTTCTGATACAGGGACTGGCTGAAGGATGTCCAACACCCATCTGTCTTGAGTAATTAAATCCCAATTTTCTTGAAAAAGACAGTCAGTCTTTCCAAGGAGCTGCCAGGCGAGAATCTACTGGCAGCTGCCTCACTAGAAGTCTGAGCAGGTGAACTCCCTGTTCTAGGCCTCCCTAGACTGGGAATCATAAGCAGGATATGTCCACCCTTAGCAGGCCAATTTCTACTAAACAAAATCTTTAACAGTTTGCATAGACTTAGCTTTGTCCTCCATTTTCTTTAAAACTGCTTCCACAGGTGAACCAAACAACACATCAGACTGTAAAGGAGCATCCAAAATCCTTGTCTTAACATGCTAAGCCAAATTTTGATCCCTCTAACAGTCATGTCTCCCAGGAACAGAACGAGTGGCAGCCACCCTGGCGGAGGCCTGCACAGCATCAAAACCACATTGCAAAGAATGCTTGCCCACTTGTTCAGACACATAAACTAAATCCAGCAAGTCTTTACAATCAATACCTTCCGCCAAAGCATCCACCTTAGATTTCAATTGTGAAAGGAGATAATTTTGATATTTCAGCATGTCTCATGGCTAGAGTGGAAGAAGTATACACCCTCTTTGTCAGTGGGAACAGGATTTTTAACCACAGAGGCCTTAACACCTTTAGGCCCCTGAGAAACAGTTTCTGGGTCCAAACAAATACTTATGAGCTTGGCACCCTATAGTACCTATCAGGTTTAACAGGAGCAGGAGGCAAAGAATCAGGGTTCAGGAAGCCACTGCAAAACATCTTCCACCACATGCAACACAGGAGGTATAGCTAAAACAAGAATTCCCTAAGCCTCTTCCTGGAATCAGAGTAATCCTGGCCTTCCCATTTAAAGTGCTCCCTCATGGAATGCAGAGTCTCTGAAAATGAAAAAATCCAGGAGGAGAAAGCCGGAGAGTGGCATCATCCACATCAGAATCAGAATAATGAGGATACTCCTGCAAATCTTCCGCAGAAGACTCAGAAGCCCCTGAACCCTGTTCAAAACTGTCAAACTCTGGTTCCACTCTAGGCCTCTTATCAGGAGGGCCCATAGAACCTCTAATCATAGTAATCAAATCGTCTGCCATTTTAAGCATATGTTTCTTAGGTACAGACCCGAAAGCTAGGAGAAGCCCCCCTACTAAGCTGAAGTTGGCCTACCTCTAAAAGAAGTTTTGGCAACAGAAGGAGAGGCTCTAACTACTGTGGGAAGAGAGGGAAGAATAGTTACCTGAGAAGCCCCTCAGCCTGGCCTGCCTCCTGAGAGGGTACATCCTGTAACAGTAAAGTTTCTGCCTGAGACTCCATAGAAACTCCTGGCAAAACCTCTGGCTCCACTGAGCCACCTAAAGAACAGACGTCCGGGACTGCGGTTCATCAACCCTAGGTTTGTCCTTGCGCTTCTTGGGCGGGCGGGCGGAGGAGCCCATCCGGGCATTTTATAATTCTTCCCAAACACTAATCTCTCAGGCCCTAAACAAGGTATACACAATGTATGGTAATCCCTAAATACAGTTATTCACTTTTTCTGACATCCGTTAAATACTGAGGCAAGAAAAACCAAAATGTTAATATTTCAGAACGCCAACCTGCAAAACTGCTTCTGCATCGGTCATGCGCGATAGTACCCCTGACGTACTGCGTCCAGTCTATGTGCCCTGACCGACTGCAGCAATGGAAAACGAAGAACATCCTATCCTTTTCTAACAACCAACAGTAAAATTAAAGGTAAAACAACAAACTATGAATCAAAGTAAATCTTGTTAACAAGCTAGTCTTTCTTACCTTCAAACAGTGAAAAACAGTGATAACAAATCAAATATAAATTCAAATAAAACTTCTCTTACCCGTCAGCTACAAAGTAAATCACAAACCAAGGTAGGATTGTTTAGATATGCTCAGTGGGACGTTTAATAGTGTGTTTATATATTGCATTTGATATTTGTTTGCTCCTAATATCATTTAGAGGTTCCAACAACCACATTCTAAAGGGACATGAAATCTGTCCCGCATAGAAGGCAGAACATGTACATATGGCTAAATAAATAATCCAATCTGCTACAATTATCAAATATATGGATATCATAAACCTTGGGAGTATTCCTGCTAGTGAATTGTTTACTCCCAACACATACCTGCATAGACTACAAGGACCACAAGGAACACAGTCAACCAATATCCCCCCATCAATCCTAGCTTGATGCAAATTCTAACGATAGAATTTGTTCTTGTAATGATTAAAACAACACCCAATGTTTTGCCTATTCCAAATGGGAAGAGGCATCCTGGCATCAAAATATCACCTAACTTGTCATCTCAGAACAAAATACTCCAATGTTTTTGTATTAAATCCATAAAAATAGAGGTATTACGACCATAACTTGTAATTAACTTGATGGCATGTTCACCACTGAAGTCTCTATGGTGATATTTTAATAACTGAGATCTACCATAATTTTGTATCAAATTACCAGTTTAATTATATGATGCTTATTATAGCCTCTGTCACAAAACCTCATCATTAAATCATTTTCATGTAACAGAAATGCTTCATCAGATGAACAAATCCTGCGAATACGTAAAAATTGTGATTTGGGGATACTGCTTATAATGTGTTTGGGGTTGCAACTAGAAGCATGTAGCAAGGTGATAAACTGTGGATGTTTACGTCAAACACTACTGTCTAGAGTACCATCATTCTTACGAATATGAAAATCCAAAAAAGAAATTCGATAAACATCATGATGTACAGTAAACTGAATACCCCAGTTATTATCATTCAGATATTGAACAAATTCAGTTAAATAATCAACATCTGACCTCCACACCATACAGCAATCATCTAAATACCTACACCAAATGTCAATCTCATTAAAAAATAAATTATGATTCACATCATATACGATTTGTTGCTCAAGGTAACCCATGAAAAGGTCAGCATAAATGGGTGTAAAAGATGCACACACAGCTGTACCCTTCAACTGTAGAATTTCACTCACCATTAAAATAGAAAACATTCTTGTTAAGTACATGTTCAGTTAAACATAAGAAAAAAGTATTGAAGCCAGGACTGTACAGTGGAATATCATAAAGCCAATATTCCAAGGCCATCAGGCCAGCCCAATGTGGTATATTTGTGTACAATGCTGTTACATCTACAGTACACATAATCCAACCTGGTTTAACTGTATATCAGAGATGATATTCAAAAACTCTGTAGTGTCTTGGATCCTTGCTCTGACCCCCTGCAATAATAGTTGAGGTATTTGGTGAGAAAAATTGATAATGGCTCATTTAAATACTCGTTCCCTGAAACAATGGGTCTGCCCGGTGGTTTATGTAAATCCTGACGTATTTTAGGCAACAGGTAAAGTTGTCGTGGTAGGGGATTCTGTACACTTAAATAAAAGGCAACTTCCTCGCTAATAACACCCTCATCTAAAGCCTTTACTAAATCATGTACGACATAGGCAATCTTACATTTATATAAATGAAAAACAAACATTGATACCACTTTAACTGCAAATATCACACATCCCAGACACCACAGAAACAACTGTAGTTGCAAACATTATACATCACTTATTATCTATCCAGTCATTGTCAGTTAAGCATTATATGGTTCATTCAAATCCTGCCTCTTAAACCTCATTCCTTATCTGCATATACTGTTCCCACAATTCCCATTTTTTCTATGTAGTTTGCACTGTCCCTTTTCTAAAGATCCCAAAACCAGTTGTTTTATCTCTGTTACTAAACTCACTACTTCTAGTAAAGTTGGTCTAGACTTAGATTTCCATTTTCTAGTAACTGCTTTTTTGGCAGCCACCATAATTAGACTCAGCAAGACTTTACTATGTCTAGGCAATTCTGATTCTGTACCATAGCTCAAAAAAAAACATCTCCCCAGTCAATCCAATCTGCTCACCCAGCATCTCCAACAGAGGTATTCACAGGGAATCTCTAAAGTCAGCTAAGCCCATTACACTCCAAAAAATATATATTCCCAGCCAACACTTTCCTGCCAAACACACCTCCAACATTTGTTATCCACCTGAGGAAAAATTCTTTGGAGTCCACTTGGGGTATAAAAATACCTATATAAATGCTTCCAGGCAAAGATCCTAAATATTCTAGACTTTGTTGCATATTTGAGAGATATGCATATATCCTCCCATTGTCTCTTTGTGAATTATCCCATCACTATTCCCAAACCTTTTTAAGCTCCTCTGATTCTTATAATCACGCAATATTTTATATGCTCTACTAATTACTGCTTTTTTAATGGTGGCCTCTGTTCTAGATTCTATTACAAACTCTACAAGTACTGGTCTTTCATTTAGGATCCCTTATTTCTTTCTCTTTGCCTATACACTGATATCAGTCCTTGACAAGGGAAGGCAATCTCTAACCTGCAGTCCAAATAAATTCTTGACCTCTTCCCATTCCATTACCTTTCCCTTTCTAGTTATTTGCTCCCAATATCTTGGTTCCTTTGCTAGTTTTCTCCAATAAATTCCAGCCCCCTCTTGCCTATTACCTGTATCCCTAACCAGTCATCTGTATTGGTAGAACTTCTCTTCTCCACTCTCGTGCTGGTTTAGTTCTTAGAATACTCCCTGCTAGTTTATGAATATAATACTCTTTATGATTTTTGTTGTTCTCCTTAATAGTCTGCATCCAAAATCCCAATCTCTCTATTTCTTGAGCTTTCTCCCTGTATCAGCATCATTCCTTTCCACAGTGAATTAAAATTTTCTGCTTGTGCTATATATACAAACCTAGACTGTGTTCTAAAATACTGCCTCAAATTGGGTAATCCTAGTCTGCCTTGTTCTATTGGAAGAATCATCTTATCCTAATTTACCCTTACCGTTTTCCATTCCTAGATAAAAATCCTTCAACTCTTTTTAATTGACATCAACAGCTTCTCCTCTGGTTGATAAAAATATGCCTGACCTGTGTATAAGACTAAAGGGACTAAAAACATTTTAATTGCTTGTATCTTAGTATCCATATAACAAAGCTTCCAGTTTCTCAATTTTTGTATTATCTTCTGTTCAGTCTCTTCCCACATATCCCTAGCTGCCACAACAGAGCCATTTCTAACCCATACTCCTAAATACTTAATTTTATCACATCCTCATTAATATGGATTTTGTTGGACCAATTCGTGTGTGGGTACATAATTGACTGCTATTCCTTTGTTTTAGCTTCATTAATTTTGTTAACCTGAGAAGATTTAAAATGGTCTTAAAATGTTCTACAATACTGTAATATCTTTCTCTGGTTTTGTCATGTATAAAATAAAATCATCTGCAAACAGAGCCAGCTTTTCCTGACTACAATACCTATCATATCCTTGAATTTCTGAGTCCTTTATTTTCTTTGCCAATGGTTCTAAATATGATGCAAACAATAAAGGAGAAAGCGGACAACCCTGCCTGGTTCCTCCATTCAAGCAGAAGTCATCAGAGAGGACCCCAAAGACTTTAATTTGCACCCCCGATCCCTCATATATACTCCTAATCTCCCTTATAACTGTATCAGGGAAACCAATTGCTTCCACTGCCCTGCTCATGAAGTCCTAGTCTACTCTGTCAAATGCTTCCTCTACATCAAGACCCACCAATAACAGTGGTTATTTTCTTACATTCTGCTTTCCTCTGGATCATCAATGTTGTGTTAATATTGTCAAATGTTTACCTCCCCTCCACAAAACCACAATGATCCATATCTATCAATTTTGGTATCACTTTTGCCATTCCTTTAGCCATTATAGACAAACACTTTATAATCATGGTTTATTATTGAAATGGGCCTGTATGAAGCTGGATCCAACAGATCTTTACTCTCTTTAGGTTTTACCGTCACCACCGGCTTCTTACAGGATGCTGGTACTTCTCTTAAAATACTGTTAAACAAAACCTTCCAGATCGTTACCAGTTTTTTTTCCCTCCTAGCGTCCACACTTCCACAGGAATACCATCTATTCCTGAGGACTTTCCTGTAGATTGGTTATACACAGCCATTTTTATCTCATCTCCTCCTATCCTGTTAGTAACATAGCCTCATCTACCTCTAACCTTGGCATATTTAATTCTTCCATAAACATTTTCATTTGCACCTTTCTTTGATTTCCATATTTCTCTGCTTTATACAAACTTTCATAAGATTTTCAAAACATTTCTAATATTTCTACAGGTCTCTTGTTATATTCCTTGTTATAGGCTCCCTAAACTTGGTGACAGCCCTTTCAACTTTGTTTTCTGAGTCGTCGTGCTAAATGTTTTTGTTCTCCAGCATTCTCAAAAAACAGTTGCTTAACTGCAATCTTTCTAAACTCATGCATATCATCGAGGTAATCCCTTATTTGCTGTTTAGCATTCTGCAGTTGCTCCTTTTTTGTTCTGAGAGATTCCCCCTATTTTTCAACACTAACATGTCAGTCCCTCTAAATAACTATTGTTACTTCTTAGCTGCATCTCCCTTTCCTTTATTTCCACCCTAGTTTTAAACTCCACTTTAATTGTATCCCACTCTCTAGCTATATTTTCAGAAGAAAATTCTATCTTTACTAGCAGCACCTGAATTAATTCCAGAACATATTCCTTAAATTCCTCTCTTTTCAGCAGAAAGGTGGGAAAGCGCCAGCATCTCATTTTTATTTCATTACCTTGCATTTTACTTTAGTTACTACTGGAGCATGATCTGAAATAGTTACTGGGTGTGTTTCAAGACCTTCAATTAAATGCAAATTTTCCTGTGAGATATAGATTCTATTTAGCCTAGCCCAGTTTGTGTATCTTGGAGAATAATATGTATATTCACTCCTAGTACTGAATTCACGTTTTCCATGCTAAACATTTTCAAAAAATTCTTCAAAAATCTACCCTCCTTTGTTATATTTTTCTTTCTAGGCTCCCCAAACACATCTTCACTGTTGGAAACCAAATTCCAGTCTGCACATACAAAAAATATTCCTTGTTGAAAGCTGATTATTTCTCCCAGAATTTTCTTAAGCTCCATTACAGCAGTTTTAGGTGGTATGCAAATGCATGTCAGTGTAATCGTCCTCCCTTGCCAGAAGCCCCTTAGTACTACATATCTTCCATTATCTTTTTTTCCCCTCTTCTATCACTATTGGAGCTCCTCTTGCAATTAAAGTATTCCCCTTTTAGCCTTTGCCCCAGATATTCCGCTGAATAACCATCCTGAAAACCTTTCTTTATCAAATTCATATGTTCAGTTCTTTCCAGGCGTGTCTCTTGTAGCATAGCTATTTGCACTCTACATTTCTTAAAATAGTTCACTACTTTTTTATATCTGTAAGATCATTCAGATTCAAAAACATTACACAGAGCATCATTTTCTTATATATTTATTATTAACACCTTTTATGTACAACTGCTTTTTTGTTAAATGTCTAGTTCCAACTTTTGTTACATGCATATACTGTTTAGCGGGCATATACTGTTTAGCGGGTTGGTCTTTTATACAGTTTCTTGTCATATCCACTTGAGCCTATCTTACATAAAACTTTGTTTTTTGAAAACCCTCAAACAGAACAAATAACCCCCCTAAAACCTATTAACTTATCACATAAAACTATGTACATCTTCAAATATTAAAGTTTTACTTCCTAATAAGAACAAAAGCTCTAAGCTGATAGCCACACAGACTGGCTACAGTTAAGCAAAAAGAAAGATTAGTCCTGCTGAGATGGATGGTACAGAATGTCCTATTAGAAAATGCTATTTGATTTTGTCCATCTTTTTTTATTTTATTTTTATTTCATTTAACATTTTATTTACTGGGAAAGTCAGACTTGGAACAAAGCCATTTTTCAGTGGCGGCTCTATCCAATTGTCTTCTAGTGACATGCAAACAGACACAAAACTTACCAGAAAAAAAGCCTTACAATATTCAATGTTCTTTTTCATTACATGCTTTCTCTAAACTTTGCTAAAAACACCTGTTTATATCAGTATCCCCATTGCATTTCAAAAAAAATTTGAGAAAACTTTACTTCAACTCTAATTGGTTTTATCCTGATTACTTTCAGAGAACATTTTTCCTTCAGCCAATCCCCTTCCACCAGACTGCCTCCAGTTTCTCTATCAGATTGTCTCAATGAAGACATGGGAACCAGATTGCCAGTTTTTTATCAGATTATTTCCATGGAAACATGAAGACCAGCTGCTTGCTTGGGAAAAAAAGCTTCATAATATTCAATATAGTTTTAAGAAAGAGCAAGTCAATGAAAACGAAATCAACCCAACGTCCTTGATACAGTCATTTCTCCATGCAAGAGTGAAAAAAGCACATTAATTTTAACTTTGTCATGCCTTGACCAGAATTTTTTTTTACATTGCATTGCCTACATCTCTCAAAACTGTACAAGAAGAAAGAGAGAAGAGGGGAGAAAGAAAAACAGCATCCGTTTACAATCCTGATTACACTTACAATAGCATGCAAAGAAAACCATACACCACAAATACAGTACTATTAAGAAAAGAAAATGTTTTCTTTACTTACAGTTAGCTTTCTCCCCTCTCTTCCCCTCCCCACAGCATTTTTTCTGAACATTAATGACATGAAGTAGGGCATAGACCTTAGAGTCCCCCACAAAACAAAGAAATTTTGAAAAGGTCCCATATTTCCAGATTTTCTTGTCATATTTTACAAATATAATTACTGCATTGTAATTCCATATTGAGTTCCTGGTTTTATTACTGCTCTTCTCCATCAGCAATGTACTCTTGATTCTTCTAGTCAACTCTTGTGCTCCCTTCCTTCTCTCAAACATTTTCGGCTGAAATGCTGGAAAAAGTTTCACAGGTACAGTCTCTCTGTAGTCTTTCTTACCAGAACAACAAGCAGAAGCTCCTTCTGTTTCACAGCTCACTTTTTGTTGGACAAACTTTTGTATTTCTTACTTAGCATGCTCTTCATCAAAAAATGATTTAGTCCCTCCACGGAAAAATACTTTAAAGACAGCTGGATACAGCAGTTAGAGATAGTTTTCCCTGTGATGGACTGATATCAAAGTATAGGCAAAGAGAAATAAATGGGGGGGAGTTCTAAATGAAAGGCCAGCACTGGTAGACTTTTTAGTAGAATCTACAACAGAAGCTGCCATTAAAAAATGAATAATTAGGCCAAATAAAATATTGCATGATATCTATAAGAATCAATAACAGGAGGTTAGAAATGATTGGGAAGAGAGACTGGACAAGCAACTGATAAAAAAAACAATGGGAGGATACATGTATGTCTCCAAATATGCAATAAAATCTAGATTTAGGATTTTTGACTGGAAATGTTTGCATAGATATTTCTACAACCGAGGTAAATTCCAGAAAAATTTTTCCTCAGGCAGACAGCAAATGTTGAAGGTGAGACAGGGAAGAAAGAGGTAGTTGGAAGCATATTTTCTGGGAGTGCGGTGAATTGGCGGACTTGAAGGATTCCCTGTGGGATGCACTGTCTGAGATGCTGGGTTGGCAGATTGGTCTGATGAGGGAGATGATTTTTCTGAGCTAAAATACAGAATTGGAATTACCTAGACATGGTAAAGGCCTTGCTGTGTCTAATAATGGTGGCTGCCAAAAAAGCAATTACTAGAAAATGGAAATCAAAATCTAAGTCAACTATACTAGATGCAGTGTATATTGTAACAGAGATAAAACGACTGTAACTGAGACCTTTAGAAAAGGATAGGAGCAAACTACATTGGAAAAAATGTGAAAAGTGGGAACAATACATACAAGGGAGGAATGAGGTTTAAAAGGCAGCAGCACTTAAATAAGCTACGTAATGTCTGACTGAAAAAGATTGGGTAAATTATAAGTGATGTATAATGTTTACAACTGGGTGTGTGTCATGGTTTGTGATGTAAATGCTTACAACTAGGATTGTGTTGATGTGGTTTTTCATTTGTATAAATGTATGATTGCCTATGTAGTGAGTGATGGTTTAATAAAGTTTCTTGTTTAAAAAAGGTACAAATTGAACAATTTATGTAATGTTGCTTATGTTATATGATATATAACAATATATGTGAAGTAAAACGTTTATGTTAATTACAGTGGGATTACTTTGATATGAATATAAATTTGCCTAAGTCACAAGTGATAATTCAATAAAGGTGTTTGGAAAAATAGAGAGAGGAGAACTTATGGATAATAATTAAGAGTTGAAGGAATTTATCTGGAGGGGAAGAGGGCAAGAGTTAAGTGGGATAACTTGATCCTTTCAATAGAACAAGGCAGTTTAAGATTACCTACATTTGAAGGGATATTTCAGTGTTACACACTGTTAAGGCATGTATATATATATATATATATATATATATATATATATATATAAAAAACACATGCACAAGATTATAATTCAAAATGGAAAGAGATGATGATGAAGCAGGGAGGAGGGGTGTAGCAGTACAAGAAATAAAGAGTTGGACTTTGGATGCAAATCCTTAAGGATAAAAAATCATACAGATGATTATATTCATAAAGTAATGGAAAGTATTCTAAGAACTAAGTAAACAAAAGAATGAAGAAAGGAGATTTTGCCAATAGGGATGACTGCAAGTAGGGTTACAGAAAATAGGTACAAGGGAGCTGGAATCTGTTGCAGAAAACTAGTAAAGGAACCACAGTATTAGGAGCAACTAACTAAAGAGGGGAAAGGTAACAGTGTGGGATTTCCCCCTACAACAAACCAATTCAAAACATTACCTCATCAGTACTTATTACCTTCCTGAAAATAAACAAATATGCATTACTGTTCTTTACATACCTCCTGGTGATAATACAGTTGCACTGAAAGATATCCTACACTGGATATCTATTAACAATCTCACATGACAAATACTTCTAGGTGATATGAATATCAATTGGTTGGACATGACCACTAACTCCCCTACATCTAGTATGAACTTACATGGTTTCACACACTAAACAGCACCCCCCCCACAGTAATCTATCAAATTCATTATCAGACTGGATACTAGTATCAGACCCTAGCAAATTTAACAGCAGAGGCACAATGTCAGACTCTCTCTGTGACCATCTCACAATCTATGCAACCAGACATCGCACATATCCACTCAAACAGCATGTTTATAAAATATCAACCTGTCCAAGTTTAACTCTCAAATATTCATTACTACCCAATCATCTATTAACTGAAACATCTTAAAAATCCTACCCTTATATTTTGCAAATTCAATATCACTTTCCTAAACAAACCAAATAGCCCCTAGAAGGAGCGCCTAAAAACAAATACAGTTTTACTATCAAAAAGAGAGTACAATGCTAATGCAGGACAGAGAAAACACTTGGAAAGAATAGCAAAATTATAAAACACCACAGTATCTCAAACGTTAGAATGCTCTGCAACGATACTAAAAAGCAAATAAAGGAAGACAAAAAATATATACTATAACAATACTATAATAAACATAATACTAAAACATTCTGGTTAAACATTAAAAAAAAAAAATCTTACAACCTGGCTAAAAAAATATACCCTCACCCCTCTCCCAATAACTCACCACTCAAAACTACAATATAATTCAGCTCTTATTTTAGAAATAGCATACTGTACATAACCAAAGAGCCCCAAAATATAATCCTAACACTGCCCAACAGCCATGTCACCACATCCACTTTCACCTTCAAACCTGCACCTACATCTTATAAAACATCTCCTCAAACCATGCTCTACTTCAGGCAAGTACCTTAAAACAGCAGCCAACAACATTGTCTATCCTGTCTCAAACCTTATAAACAGGTCAATCCAGGAAGTCCATGTTCTCTCTCTCTGGAAAAAAAATCACATGCTATCCCTATACACAAAGGAGGGAAACTCAACAGACATCACTAAATTTAGAACTACAGGAATCTCATCTCCCTGCTCCAAAACACTTGAAAAATATATTCAAAAACAACTGCTAGAATATCTCCTGCAGAAAGAACTCATATACCCCTCAAAAATGGCTTCCATCCCTTCCACAGTACTAACACTGTACTTCTAACCTTTACAAATCCTGTCAAAAAAAGCTAGAAATAATGGTAAAGTAGTCTCCTCCTTATTTCTAGACTTGAAAGTCTTCAGCACCGTTTGTCACAGCAAACTTCTACTTCAAATGTCCTCACTAGGTCTATCTCAGCACACCATTCTATGGTTTAAAAGCTACTTGTAGAACAGGTATCAGTCAGTAAAATGGCACTCCACCCTCTCCATTCCTCCCAGTCATCAATGGTGTACGCCAAGGCTCTATCCTTGGTCCTCTCCTCTAACATTCACACCAACAGTCTCCACACATCTCTCGCTCTCTTTCCCATTTAAGCAACATGTGGTACATCAGGCAATAAGCACATTTCAGCGCTAGTTGAGTCTATAGCAGTTACGGGTTTTACAGGCTCAGGTTGCTATTCCAAGGCTCAACTCTCCTCAAAGGGTGCTCTCCACACACCAGACCTTCTTAATAGTATCCGTAGATGACTCCACATGCCTATGCTCATCAGACAACCTACCACATCTCAAAAAAATTACAGAGGAAGCTTTAACAGCCACTAAAAGATGGCTTTGTAACTCTTGCCTCACACTCAACCCAAAATAAACCTCTACTTTATTCACCCAAATCCCTGTCTAGCAGAAAAAAAAACTTTAAAATCCTCTCTCAATAATACAACCAAGTTAAATTCTCATAGCAAATTATTAGGAATGATAGTGGGTGATGATCTTAAATTCGACCTGCAAACACACCATTCAAAACAGCAACAGAATTCAACTCTTGTTTTAGAGACAGTAGAGCATCAAACTAGAGATGCTTTACAGAGTCAAAAGCTCTCTCACCAGGGCAACTAAAACTACACTTGCCAATACTTAACCTTCTCTCCTCACCACTTTATGGCCATCCCATCCTTACTAACCTCCACGTATCACAAAAAGCAAACCATGAACAATGTTATACAGTGGCTAAATTTGCATCAAATTCTCTTTTAGAATCCATCACTGTACAACACTAAAACGTCTAAATTGGCTGGAATTACCCCATCAACTATATATATACAGCTTCTCACTACCTATAACATTAACCAGCATCTATCCGCCTGTCCAGCATTAAATACCATTCAACACAATTGTGTTCCCACTAGGTCATTACAATGCAGTGACCAAACACTCCTGTGTACAAACCTATCAAATCTGCTGGGTGTGGTCTGTACTCATACCATGCAGCTAAGCCCCAGAACTCCTTACCTGTATCCATTAAGTCAATACCCCCCCCCTTCTTTTAAAACCATGAAAAAGACTTCCCAGACCAAATCTGGTTGTATTCTTTCCGAATGCCAAGATAAACTATATTCCTAAATATGAACAAGTACCTGTTCAAATCTTACACCTCCTTACACCCCATTCTTCACTCACTTCCATACTTCAACCAATTTCTGTTACTTTGTCCAAATATGCCATGACCCTGTTTTTTCTCTCACTTCATATTGCAATTGTATTATACTTACTTTTAATTTATCTAAACTAGTTAAAATTTCTCTAAATATTACATCACTGCATATGTAATGCCGCGGTGGTAGCGTTGTTACCTCACAGCAAGAGGTTCTCCCATTCGATTCTCGGCGTGGCTTGGGAGTGCCTTCTGTGTGGAGTCGGCATGTCCTCCCCGTGGTTGGGTAGCGTTCGAAAGACATGCATACGTAAATGGGCGTGCCTTCGTTGAAGGTTGGGCGTCGAGCTGGCACCTTGGCGTTTCATAAAACTCTACTGCCAATCATTATTGGACCGGAGTTCTGCTGTGGCGACCCCTTAGCCGAAAAGACAAACATTACATCACTGCATATAAGTTGCATCTATTCTTAAGCAATGTTTTCACATTACATCTACTTTGGTATAATTGCTTAAACTGTAAATTTTTAATTGTATTTTTAAATATTGTAAAATTATTGTTCTTAAACTTTTTTTGTAATACTGTGGAGCTTTTCTCCCTGGGCATCTGTTGAAATTTGGTAACTACCCAGTCGGACTTTCCCAGTAATCAAATGCCAATAAATAAATAAAATATCACTGTGACATTTATTAAAAAAAATAAAATACAGAATAAGTGTTTTCACTGCAAAAGCACTCATTCTGTTTTATTATTAGTAAGCTGCTTCACAGTGACGTCTCGGTTCCAGTTCTTTTAGAGTTTACAGTATATCTGCATGGACCATATCTCTCAACCTCTTAGCACAAGAAATCTGGACAAAGCCTACAATAATGGGGGACAAAGCCAAAAAAATACAGTTGTGTACACTTACCATAAATGTAGATGTTCGAGTGTATTCACTGTTGCAGTCATTACATTTGGGTAATCTTGCTGGCAGGTTGCCCTCAGCTGGCCTGAATTCCAAAGTCTTGGGTCCCGCATCGACCGCCGTCGCCCCCTCCCCGTCAGGTCGTCAGGGGTACAAAAGAAGCAGCCAACGCCATTTTCTTCAGTTTTTCTTGCCACAGATGTCAGGTGCCCCCAAAAAGGGTAGCCAAGCTTTATATAAATACAACAATATAAGTTTTACCTTCATCAATAAGCAAATACACCACATAGGTAGTATAAATCAGAGAAGGAAAGATGAGATCCAGAAGAGAAAAGGGGGAAGGTGAGTGGGTAACCTGGACTGCAACAGTGAATACACTTGAACATCTACATTTTTGTAAGTGTACACAACTGTACTATGTTCTTTGTGTTTCACTGTTGCAGTCATTGCATTTGGGTAGAGTCCCAAAGCTATGTTTGGGAGGCTGGAACTAGACAGCAGTAGGAGCGGCTATGAGGCCCTGCAGAACTGCAGTGGCAAAGCCTGTCCTGGACTTAGGAGTAGAGTGGCAGATGATAATGCTTTGTAAAGGTGTGCACTGAACTCGAAGTAGCCGCCTCTAAAATGTCTCTGGTTGGTACTCCCCTGAGAAAGGCTGCTGAGGTGGCTGCAGCTCTGGTGGAATGAGGCCTAATGCCCTTAGGCACTGGCTTGCCATAGTGTAAGTAGCAGAAAGGAATGCAGTGTCCTAACCACTTAGAAATAGTCTGCTTTGAGATAGGCTTTCCTTGTGATCCTGCAGCATATGCCACTAGTAATTGTTCTGTCTTCCTGAAAGCTTTGGTTCTGTCCAAGTAGAGTCTAAGCTGTCTGTGTATGTCCAAAGAATGCAGAATTCTCTCCCCCTTGCTCTGTGGATATGGGTAAAAAGTAGGCAGATGCATGGCTTGGTTAAGTGCCACATTGGACACTACTTTAGGCATAAATGTTGGGTTTGTCCCCAGGGAGACCCTGTCTGGATGAAAAATGATGAAAGGTTCCACAGCCATGAGCGCCTGTAGCTCTGAAACTCGTCTTGCAGAAGTAATTGCAGTGCTGTTTTCCAAGATAAAAACTTCATGTCAGCAGTAGCTGCTGGCTCAAAAGGAGGTAGGGTGAGCTTTTCCAAGACATAGTTGAGGTCCCATGCAGGTATTGGTAGTCCCCTTGGGGGCCTTAAATTTTTGGCTCCTCTGAGGTACTGCCGTAATAAAGGATGGGAAAAAAGTGGTGGCTCTCTATTGTAATGAGCCAAAATGGCAGAGGCATGAATTTTATTTCATTAAAAAGATAGGCCTTTGTCCAGCATCTCAGTCAAGTATTGCAAAATCTGAGGAATATTTGGTACCGCTGTATCAGTTCCTTGTGCATGGTTCCAGGGACAGAATCTCTTCCATTTTCCAGCATAAGACTTTCTAGTACTAGGCCTTCTGGCTTCCAGAATGACATCCAGCACAGCTTTACTGAGAGGTGTTTTTTGTATGACTACATTACGCGCCATGCTGCCAAGTTTAATGTCCTGAGTTGGCTGTGCATGATCTCATTGTTTTGCTAGGACAGTAGTCGAGGTATTTGAGGTAAGGCCCCAGCTGCGTATAGAGAAAAGCTCTTTAGTATTGGATACCAGTACTGACGTGGCCAGTCTGGGGCAATCAGTATCATCTTTGGCTTCTCCTGTCTGACCTTTAGGAGCACCTTGGGGAGGAGAGGCAGTGGAGTAAAGGCATATACTGATAGGTTTTTCCAGCTGAAAGATAGGGCGTCCACTTTCCATGCTTGGCTGTGATAAGTCCTTGTGCAGAATCTTTTTAGTTGGTAATTGAGAGGGGAGGCAAATAGATCTATGTCCGGGCATCCCCATTTCCTTGTTATGCTGAAGACTTGTGGATCCAACTTCCACCCGTGGGGATTCATGAGGTTTCTGCTTAGTTCGTCTGCCAGAGTATTTTCCTTTCTTGGCAAGAATTGTGCCTGCAGATGTACTTGGCAAGTCAAAGCTGTGTCCCACAAGGTCATGGCTAGTCTGCAAAGGGGGTAAGAATGTGTGCCCCCCCCTGCTTGTTTATATACCACATGACCGTGGTGTTGTCTGTCTATCAGTAGTTGTCCAGGATGAAGTAGGTCCATGAAGGCTGTCAGGGCATTTTGAACAGCTAACGTCTCTTTTTGATTGATATGTAGATGCATTTGGTTTGAGGACCATGTGGGCTCCCCAGGCATAGGCTAATGCATCTGTTAGTGTCTGCCTGGCTGGAGGTAATGTGAATGGCTGTCCCTTGTTCTGGTGACGAGCCTTTGCCCACCATTGAAACTCCTGTTGCAGCAGGGAATGAGAGTAATGACTGTTTCCAGGCTGTGGCAATGTTGAGTCCAAACACTTTTTAGGTAACATTGAAGTTTCCTCACATGCAGTCTTGCATATGGAATTAGTAGGATGCAGGATGCCATGAAGCCCAAAGCCTGCAGAATTTTTCTTGCAGATAACTTTGTCTTTGTTGCCAACATTTTGAAATAGGTAGTCAGTTGCCTTTGCTTGTCTGGCGTGAGATAAGCCATCTAGGCAGCTGTATTCAAGCTTGCACCCAGGAATGTAATCTCTTGTGAGAGTACTAGTTTTGATTTCTTTTTGTTGACTGTGTACCCTAGGCATGTTAGCAGTCTTTTCACAAATGCCAGATGTTGAAGAAGAATGTCCTTGTTCTCTGCTTGAATGAGACAGTCATCCAAGTAAGGATATATTTGTATTCCTCTGTCTGCAGAATGCAATTACTGGTGCCAGGCACTTTGTAAAGACCCTGGGCGCAGTAGATAAGCCAAAGGGCAGTGCAGAGAATTGGTAACGCATTGAACCTGCCTTGAATCTTAGGTATCTTCTGCATGGTTGTCTGATTAGAACATGCAGGTATGCCTCTTTTAGGTCTAAAGTCACAAGCCAAGCATTCTTGCCCAGCATGGGCGGAAGCTGCTGCAAAGTCAACATTTTGAATTTTGGAATATCCAGGTAAGTGTTCAGAATAGATAGGTCCAGTATCGGCCTCCAGGCCTTGTCCTTTCTGGGTACCAAGAACAGTCGAGTAAAAACCTTGTCCCTGCTCTTGCTCTGGTACTTGTTGAATGGCCCCCATGTCCATGAGGGATGAGTCTTGTTTTTGTGCCTCCGTCCATTGATTTTTTGGCAGATCTGGCCAGCCATTTGCCTTTGGCAGAATATGGAAATGGAACTTGCAGCCTTGTGACACTATGTTTAGAACCCACTTGTCCTGGGTTATGATGTGTCAATTTTGAGCAAAAATTGCTAATTTTCCTTCTAAGGGTGCTGTCAGAAGATAAGTGCTCTGTGCAGGCAGGGGAAGTCATTGAGACTGTTTTCTGTATGTTTGAGATCTATCTTCTCCAGCTTTGGAAGTAGAAGCACCCCATTGCTTGGGCCTGTAAGAACCTTGCGCCTGGGATCTGCCCCTAGGGCATCTGGGTCTGCCCCTTTGAGGTCTGTCTGATACAGGAAAGGACCAATTTTTTGTTGGCCAGTGTCTACTAATCCTAGGTGGCTGTACTTGTAAAAAAAACTTTGACAGTTTGCATAGATTTAGCTTTGTCCTCCATTTTCTTTAACACCTCTTCTGCCTTAACACCAAACAAAGTATCATGCTGTAAAGGTGCATCTAGTAATTTAACTTTAACATGATCAGGCAGATTTTGTTCCTTTAACCAAGCATGCCTCCTAATTACAGAACCCGTAGCTGTGGCCCTGCAGGAGGCCTCCAAAGAATCAAAACCACATTGCAAAGTACGTTTTCCAACTTGTTCTGCTGCATACAATAAATCCTGCATTTCCTTGTTTTCTGCACATTCAGAATTTAACAACATTTTCTGTTTAAGCAATCCCATGACATGTTGCTGATACTTATGCATATGAAATTGACAGTTTAAGGCCCTTACAGCC
This sequence comes from Protopterus annectens, assembly GCF_019279795.1. Classification (NCBI taxonomy): domain Eukaryota; kingdom Metazoa; phylum Chordata; order Ceratodontiformes; family Protopteridae; genus Protopterus; species Protopterus annectens. The sequence continues at coordinate 487,484,286 of NC_056738.1, read as the reverse complement.
AAAGTTGCAGATGTGTAAACCTTTTTTCCCCATCTATCTAGTGCCCTTGAATCTCTGTCAGAGAGGGTTGTGTTTTTTGCCATGGAAGCCTCAACTCCCTTTCGACCCTGTGAAATAGTTTCTGGGTCAGCAGCAGGGTTTTTAAAAAGAAATTTGTCTGAGTCAGGAACCCTGTAATATCTGTCTGGCTTAACAGGGGCTGGGGGTAAGGGAGTCAGGGGTCAGACTAGACTCCGAAAACACATCATCTACAATGTCTAACACTGGTGGAATGGCTAGAGCCTGTGCTGAGGTAGTAAAAGAAAATCCCTGAGCCTCTTTTTAGATTCTGAAAAATCTTGGCTCTCCCAGTGGAAATGCTCCCTCATGGTATGCAAGGTTTCCCCAAAGGAATAGTCTTCAGGAGGAGATGCTGAAGGTATAGATTCTTCAGCATCAGAATCCTCATAGGGAAGAAGAGAATATCCCTGATCAGAAGAGGAATCAGAAGAAATAGAAACCTGATCTGAAGATTCATAGTCAGTGTCTTGCCTAGGCCTCTTATCAGGAGGGGAATGGGAACCCCAGATCAAGGTAATCAAGTCTTCGGCCATTTTGAGCATCTGTTTTTTTTGGCATAGAGGCCTGTCCACGTGGCTCTTGAATTTGTTTCTTTGCTTTAGGAGGTGCTTTAGTCTTTGTCTTTGAAGCTGAAGTTGTTTTAATGTAAAGATGTTTAGGTCTGAACACACCTTCAGAAGCCGGTACCTGCTCAGCGGCTCTAGACCCATCTGAGGGATTAGCGTCCGAGGCTCCAATACCTTGAGTATCCAGCGGCATGGCCAACTCCACGTGGGAGTTGGTAGTGGCCTGCGACTCTAAAGTAGTGGGCATCAGGGGATGCGAAAGTGCCTCACTGAGAACCAGCGAACCGGCGACTGGCTTAGGAGAAGCTTCGTCATCAGTTTTGGGCCTCAGTTGTTTTTCTCTATCCTTTTCTTTGCATTTTTTGTAAACTCTGGTAGTCTGATGGCTATCAGACGACATTTCAGGATAATTAAACTGGTGTCCAAAAAAGTTTAAAGCAAAATCATACCGACGCTTAATAGTGCATTGGTTAAATCTAGCACAAAACCGACAACCAGTAACGTTGTGATCAGGGCCTAGGCAAGGAATACAGTAAGAATGAAAATCCTTATGAGGTATTTGCTTACCACAAGAAATACAATTATTAACTTTTTCTGACATCGGTCTGGAGCAAGAAAAAAGTTTGCCCAACAGGGTTCTTAGCTTTATTGAAGACTTTGGATCTGTAACTCAAACACAAAAATCTCAGGAGTCGGCCGACCGGCACTTGCGAACTGCTTCTGCTTTGGGCACCGCGCGGCAAGAAAGACTGAAGAAAATGTTGTCAGCTGCTTCTTTTGTACCCTTGACGACTTGACGTCGGGGAGGGGGCGACGGTGGCCGACGTGGGACCCAAGACTTTGGAATTCAGGCCGGCTGAGGGCAACCTGCCAGCAGGATTACCCAAATGTAATGACTGCTACAGTGAAACACGACAAACATCAGAGATAAGATTTTAAATATTGCTAGAAAGACAGGACTTGTGTTAGCATGCATTTTCCGAAGGCTATGCAGTCTGAAACTCAAATGTATACCATTACTTAGTGACATCAGTCCTTTGTGATTTGCCAGAAAACCACAAATTTTATGAGGGACAGTCCAAAAATATCAAGCAAACATCTGGACAGTCTTCTAAAATCTGGACAATTGAGAAGCATGGCATGGACAAATTGCTGTCAGTAATGTATTCAGTGGCTGCTACACTGCACCATACCTCCTCCACATTTTTCACAATAAAACAAGCAATGAACATTATCAAAAGCTACATCTGGTTTTCTGGGACAAAAAATAAATAAAAATTAAACACACGTTCAACATAAAACCTTCCCTTAAGGTCCAAACATCTGTACAACTGTGCCTGTGATAAAAAAAAATGTACTTTACGCTCATTTTCACTGGCAACTGCTACTGCATATACAGTTAATGATGCACAACTGAAGAATTCAGCAGTTACAACTGTGCATTAACTGCTTACTCAAAAGATATACAGTTAATTACAGCTGGAAGTGCACAAAGGCATGTCAGGCATGAGGGGAACAATTTAATTTCACTACTTGTGCTGCAAGTGTGGCCAGGACAACAGCATAAATATGGTTATAGGCACAAATGTGTTAATTCATTCTGTAGAAATTTGAACTGGTAGCATCGGTCTGCTTTCCCAGTAACTGGTTCAGACTAAACCAAAGTATGTCATGTAGCCCAAGACAAATTTTAACATAAAAATGATTGTGATTTAGCAGATAAATTTATCTTTAGGGCTGTTTCATTCAGCATACTGATTTCTTAGACAGCCCCTCCTCCCACTTTACCTCAAAGATTTTTTTCCATCATGTCATTACAATTCAACAATAGCAAAACGCTGCCTACTTTTGGAAGTAGAAGACATTCTTTTATCATACTTTTCCATCTTTTCTGTATCATAGGAAGTTACTAAGACATTGGCCCTGAGGCCCTTACAAGTCCAGCCAAGAATTTAGCCCATGTTCCAACAAGTCAGCAGGGACACAGGTGGAATCCCAGGGGTGCTGTTCCCCATCCAGTTATCCCAGTTGCGCTAAAAAGGTTTAATAAGGTACTCTGCATTACATGGAGAGAGAGTCTACTCCACAAAAGGGGGAGTGTCTGGGATACACATCTGTCCCGCCAACAAGTCCTATTGACGTCACAGACCAAGCTGAGGTCTCTCGTGTGGGTTACTTGAGTGCAGCTTGACTTGCGGATATGCAGCAGTCCTATCAGGGCGAGGTCTGAGATTGCTTTGTATGCCAGACAGAGGTCACCCTCTGAGGAGTCTATAGGAGACTGAGTAGAGGGACAGGACTTTTAGCCTATCTGTATAGGATAGGCGTTTGAGGTCCTGGAATCTCTGTGGTCTCTCCAGTTGCTGCATGTGCTTTGTGAGGTACATGCCGAAAGGGGCATTGTATTCAATAATTGATCTTATAAGGGAAGAATACAAGGATGTTATGACCACCTTGTCCCTGGATGACATACTCTTACTAATGAGGTGGGCCATGTAGAAAGCTTTCCGTACAATGGAGGCAATATGGTGGTCAAAAGTCAGTTTGCTATTAACCTGGGTTCCCAAGTCCCTCCTGACAGATTACATGCTTAGTGCCTTATTATCAATGTGATAATTTGTGGGGAAGTTATTCTCCCCAAAAGGGATGATGCATTTTTTGGCATTTAGTTTGAGGCCATGTTTCTGGCAGCAGTCATTTGTTTGGGTAAGACCCTCCTGCAGGATGTCCACATCACTAGGGGAATTGACAGCCCCCAGCTTGCAGTCATATGCAAACTTGGTCAGCCACAGTCCACTAGATTTGGCCTGCACCTTTGAAAAGTATATCCCAAACAGCAGAGACCCCCAAGATTGATCTCTGGGGCACACAGCCTGTTACGGGTCTACTACTTGAGGTGGCTTCTCCTATTTTGACTAGGTGGATTCTATCAGTGAGCCAGTTTGCTACCCATCTGGTAACTTAAGGATTGATGCCTAGTTGAGAGAGTTTATCTATTATACCTGAGTGTGGAATAGTATCAAAGGCCTTTGGCCAAGTCAAAGTAGGCGGTGTGCATCATCCCCTCGTCTATGGCCTTGGTGACTGTCTCAAAGTCATCATCCAAATTCAACAAGCATGACTTCTCCTTGACAAAACCAAACTGTGTGGGATCAAGTGTCTGGAGGCTGCAAATGTCCTTATTAATGTGGTCCATGATAATCCGCTCCATGGCCTTGCAGATCAGGATAGTTAGGCTGATTGGTCTACAATTTCCTGGATTGGTGGATGCTCCACCTTTGTGCAAAGGGATGACAGTAGCTGTCCTCCACTCGGCTGGGATGAAGCTGGTACTCAAACTTTGGTTGAATACGGTGCCTAATGGTGCTGCAAGTTCCTGCCTGAGTTCATGTAGGATGCAGCCTGGGATGTTATTGGGTCCCATGGAGGCTTTATTTTTTGCCTTTGAGAGAGCAGTGATGACGTGCTCCCTAGAGGTAAGGGGAGGTGGGCATATACTGGGGATGTCCTGTTTTACTAATGGGGAAGACAGAGGAGTGAAGTTTTCACTGAACCTGTCTGCCAGCAGGTTGACTGTATCTACAGGGTTTGTGTATGTGGTGTCCTTGACTACCAGTTCTAAGCAGAATAGGGTGCTTCCCTTGAGATTGCGGACATATGTGAAGAAAGCCTTACGATTGTCTTTAGTAGATGTGGCCAGTTTGGACTCGAAATTTGCGTTGGAGGATTTCACTAGTGCTCTTATTTGCTTGTTCAGGATTGCTTCCAATTAGACACCTGCTCCTTCTTGGTCCTGGACAGCAACTTTTTCTTTTTATTACAGAGTTTATTTATTGTAGATGTCTATAAGACAGGTTTACTCTTCCTTGAGGAGGATGATTTTGTCCTGTCTGGTACTCCTGATTCCATGTAGCTATAAAAATGTTCATATAGTACTTTGGTGCAAGTCTGAACATACAGTGGACATAAAAAAGTGTACACACCCGTTAAAATGCCAGGTTTTTGTGATATAAAAAATGAGACCACAATAAATCATTTCAAAAAATTTCCCACCTTTAATGTGACCTATAACCTGTACAATTCAATTGAAAAACAAATCTGTTGGGGGGAAAAATATAAAAAATAAAAAACATACAAGCTGGTTGCATAAGTGTGTACACCCTTAAACTAATACTTTGTTGAAACACCTTTTGATTTAATTATAGCATTCAGTCTTCTTGGGTACACACCTGCCATCAATTAAAGTGACTCTGATTAACCCCAAATAAAGTTCAACTGTCCTAGTAAGATTTTCCTGACATTTACTCAGTTGCCTGCTACAGCAAAAGCCATGGTTCCCAGAGAGCTTACAAAGCATCAAAGGGATCTAATTTTTTAAAGGCATCAGTCAGGAGAAGGGTACAAAAAAATTTCCACGGCATTGGCTACACCATGGAACACAATGAAGACAGGCATCAAAAAGTGGAGAATATATGGGACAACAGTGATGTCACAAAGAACTGGACATCCCTCCAAAATTGATAAAAAGACCAGATAAAAACTGGTCAGGGAGGCTGCCAAGAGACCTACAGCAACACTGAAGGAGCTGCAGGAATTTCTGGCACGTACTGGTTGTGTACTACATGTGACAACAAGCTCTCGTATTCTCCATATGTCTGGACTATGGGGCAGGGGTGCAAGATGGAAGCCTTTTATTATACAGAAAAACACACAGGCCCGGCTAAAATTTGCAAAATAATACATCAAGTCTCCCAAAAGCATGTGAGAAAATGCGTTATGGTCTGATGAGACCAAGGTTGAACTTTCTGGCCACAATTCCAAAAGGAATGTTTGGCGCAAAAACAACACTTTGCATCACCAAAAGAACACCATTCCCACGGTGAAGCATGGTGGTGGCAGTATCATGCTTTGGGGTTGTTTTTCTTCAGCTGTAACTGGGGCTTTAGTCAAGCTGGAGGGAATTATGAACAGTTCCAAACACTAGTCACTTTTGGCCCAAAATATTCAGGCATCTGCTAGAAAGATGAAGAGGAATTTCACCTTTCAACATGACAATGGCCCCAAGCATACATCCAAATCAAAAAAAGAATGGCTTCACCAAAATAAAATTAAAGTCCTGGAATGGCCCAGCCAGAGCCCTGACCTAAATCCAATAGAAAATCTGTGGTATGACCTGAAGAGGGCTGTGCACAATAGATGCCCGCGCAATCTGACAGATTTGGACTGCTTTTGCAAGGAAGAATGGACAAATATTGCCAGGTCAAGATGTGCCATGCCAATAGACTCCTACCCAAGAAGGCTGAATGCTGTAATTAAAACAAAAGGTGCTTCAACACTTACGCAACCCAACTTATTGTACGTTTTTTATTTTTTATATTTTTCCCCTAACAGATTTGTTTTTCAATTAAATTGTACAGGTTATAGGTCACATTAAAGGTGGGAAAACTTTTGAAATGATTTACTGTGGTCTCAATCTTTTATATCACAAAAACCTGGCATTTTAACAGGTATGTACACTATTTATAACCACTGTATGTGCCAGTTTCTATGGAGGGGGAGGGGCCTGTGAAGCTGTTTATACCTTCCCTCAGGAGTTTGTAATCATCTTTGGAGAAGTTTTTTAGTTTGACCCTACCTGGTGGTGGGGGGGGGGGGGGGGTCAGGGGAGATGTTGACTTTAAAAGTGACTGCTTTGTGGTCGGATCTTACCAGGATTGATGACACTGTAGGGATGCTGCAGTGGTTACTTGTGTTGGTTAATACCAAGTCCAAGATATTTTCACTTCTTGTGAGGATGTCAACCAACTGGTCCAAGGCATTTGCATTGATGAAATCAAGGCATTTCTGGGCATTTGTATTTTGGCATGAGTATTTCTTCCCATCTATGGCTGGATAGTTAAAGTCACCCAGGATCAGGGTAAAGGGCTGAATCCTGATAGATATGAAGAGGTCCAGATAGGTGGAGTGGGCATCTTGAGCCAGAGTTGGAGGCCTGCAGCTAGCTATGATTTGAATAGGAGTCTTGTAAATTGTTAACTACACCTGAAATATTTCCTGTGGCTTATACTGTCTGACCAGCCTAGAGGTGTGTATGTCTTTTATATATATTGCAACTCCACCTCCTTTTGTTTTGCTGCCCACAGATTGGGGTCTGAATGAATAATAGGATGAGTAATCTGGTATGGCTGGGGTGCTCTCCGCAACTTTGAACCTGTCAGCTTCTTCCAGGGTTAAGAACGCTTGCAATAAGTGCAGTTTCCTGTTTAGACTCCTAGTGTTTAGCAGCATAACCTTTAATTAACGTTTTGATGAAATTTTCATGTTGGTAGTTTTGACCTCATGGAATTGCCTAGAAAAGGCACTATGGGGGAGGCAAGAGCCTTTCCCAGGAGCCTAAAGCCCAAGGGAGACAGATGCAGACCATCTCTAGCAAAGCATCGTGGCTTGTCAATCATGCCATCCCAGTCTGTCAGGTACTGGATCCCTTTTAATGACACCAGAAACAAAGCCAGTTGCTGAAGTCAATCATTTTTTGTTTGTATTGAAGCATCATTCTGGGTGATGGTAGAATGCTGCTTAAGGCTACAGAAATACCTGCCTAAGACACATACTCCGCACGTTCAATCATGTCTCTTTTCATACAGTCCAGGGAGGTACGTCTTAAGCCATTCATTCCAACATGGATTATGACAGAGTCATAACAGCACCTGTTGAGAAACTTGAGTGCATTGGTGATGCTGCGGATTCTGGCACCCAACAAAACCATGACTCTCTCTTTATCCAGCCTGGTGAGGGGCATATCTGCGCCTCTCACAACGGAGTCTCCTATGACTAATGTTGGGTTTATGTTTAGGCCTTAGTGGCTGTGAGACACAGGTGTGTGGCCTACATGTGGTGGGCAGTGGAGCTTGCATGCGTTTATGCCTCAGAGGTCTCTTTTGTTTGGGTATGCTTTTGAGGGCCTTCGCATATGTGGGAGTGTGCTGTGTGTAGGTGTAATTTATATTTTCCAAACCTTTTTATTATGAGTAACATTTTACTAAGTCATTTACATACTCTCTTTTTTTTACCATACCCCAAATTTATTGTACTTGCATATTTTTACATTTTTATCAATATCTCTCTTTTTTTTTGTCCACTTCAGCATTTTGAGCAAATTTAATGAATCAGCATACACCACTGGGTTAATTAACCCTAAACCTTGTTCCACTTTATTTATATATAAAATTCTTCTTTTTACTGGATTTAATCTAGAACCCCATATAAAGGAAAGAAATATCAGCAACAATTCCTTTTCAAATACTGCTGGCAACAGAAATACACTTCCTAAGTGTGCTGTTTTCTCCATCAGTACTGAATTTATCAAATGAACCTTCGTTCTGAAAAATGTATATGTTCTCCAGAAAAGACAAGTTTGTTTGTTTCTTCTGTTATTTTTCCCCATTAAATTCTATGTGCATCTTTATTCCCAAATTTTTTACCTAACAGAAATTTCATTCATTCTAAAATATATACCCCTATCTTTACTACATCACCCGAACCTTTACTTTTCTCTTTATTTAACGGCACCCCTATCACATCAAGATAATCATTTGAGCAAATTACTTCTTTTATAAAAAATGTTGCTTTCTGCAATCATTATAATGTCACCTGCATATTTATTTATTTGACATTTGTTAACTAGAAATGTCTGACTGAGCTACAACCCTTTTTCAGTGAAGGCCTGGGGAGAAAAGCTCCACAATAGTACACAGTAATTTTACAAAAAGAAAACAAAAACAATTTGTACAAAAAATGCAACAATAAAAGAGAATGTAGTGTTGAAAACACTTACCTCCAAACAATAATGCTGTTAATTGACAAAGTACAGAGTTTGCTAAAAATCAGCTATAAAACTTTACATAAAAAACAGATTATAAATACCAAGAAGGAAAAAAGTTAGAGATAAGAAATACAAAACTGAAAAAGGTTCAGAGAGCAGGTGTAAGGTGATAGAGGTATGGAGAGTAGTAGCAATAAAATGAGAAAGAATAGGAGACAGGGAGGAATTATAGCAGCCAGAAGTAGAACAATTTAGAGGAAGTAAGGAAAAGAGCAGTAGTGAGGTTGTCGTTAGAAAGGTTAGGGATGGAAGTTAGGAGAAGAAAGTTCCTCCTAAGAAGAAAGAACAGAATTGGAATTCTTAGCCTTTCAGGTGTTCTATACTCTGCTACCTTATTTTTTGTAATTTATTTCACATATTAACATATTCATAGCTAATGCAAAGAGTATACAACTCGTTGGACATCCTTGTCTCACAACACTCTTCATATGTACCTCTTGGCTTAACCAGTCATTTACCTATGGTTAAGGTGTCTGGCCTTACACACATAAGATGCAGGGTTTGACTCTCGCATGGGGTAACTGGCTAGGCTTAAAATGGCCCACAAGGGCAGTTAGCCTAGTAGTAACCTATGAACCTATGTATGCTCACATACATACTGTCCTAACTTTCTAACTTATACTATTACAAATAAGATTTCATGTCCATTTATATCAAATGCCTTATTATGGTCTCCTATCATGATTTTCATTTCTTTTCTATTCATAGAATCCACAATTTCCCCATCATTAATAATTTTTGACAATCCTTCCCCTTCATAGTATACAGGCAGTCGTCGGGTTAAGGACGAGATCCGTTTTTTAGACTGTTCTCAAGTCAAATTTGTACGCAAGTCGAAACACGTACATATGGTTCTTATTAAATCTCACTTAATCAAATGTTTGCCTTAGTCTAGTATTTATTTCATTTTTCGTTGCATATAAAACACTTTATAAACACTTCGAAACAAAAACAAATCTTAAATATAATACTGCATACTGTAGCTATGCTTCCTTACTTCCTATCAACAAGATAAGACATCTTGTTATTAAATGCAGTGTTTATGAGGACTTCTTCACAGGCGTGCACACACACACACACACACACACACACACACACACACACACACACACACACACACCTCTCAACTGTACAGATTTTCGCAGAATGTCCAGATATTTGGCTCATATTTTTGATCTGTTCCTCAAAAAAAAAAAATGTTTTTCTGACAAAATACTGGGATGATCTGAGGAGTGAAGTCACCAAATAATGACATACATTTCAGTTTGACTTCAAATCCTACAGAAAATGTATGTTAAAACAAATCCTGTTACTCTAGCAACTTTCTAAGCTTATACGAGTAATATTTAAAATATGTCCCTAGTTTTGGGCCTTTGTCCCCCCATTTTGTCAGTCTTTCTCCAGATTTCTTGCACGGACATGTTGATAAATATGTTAAAGACTGAAGTTAGAAAATGAATTCATACCCTTCAGAAAATTCATTTTATGGCAAAACCTGTTATTCTATCAAATTTCTAAGTTTGTAAGAGCAATATTTATTAAAATTGTCCCTATTTGGGGGCATTTGTTTCACTTTTATTTATGGCTTTGTCCAGATTTCTTGCTCTAAGAGCTTTAGAGGTATTTTACACACACACACACACACACACAGTCACTTCCTCATTCATACCTGGATTCACTCACACAAAGTTCTCACTCTTCTGATCTCTCTCACACACACACACACACACACACACACACACACACACACACACACACACACACACACACACACACACACACACAACAGGTGTGACAATTTTTTTTATGTTCTTTCCAACATTGCTGCAACTGGTACATATCTATGGGTTGTCCGCAAACCCACGGACTACCTGTATATACCATCTTCCATAACATTTCCATTTTAGCTTCAAATTTCTTTTGTACTGGTTTTCATAAAGATCCTACAGTCATAAATATTCAATATTATAGTTTTCCAGTTTTTAACTGTCTTCTATCTTTCATATGAAATTAAGTATTCTACTACATAACTTGTTATACATAAAACCTTAATTTAGCTATTCATTCAAAATTTTTAAAAAATATATTTTTTTCCAATTCCTTAAATTTTTATACTGTGCCCTATTCTATATGGACCTGTAGCCAAAGCTATATTTACTTGTCAAAATACTTTATCTAGCTTATTTAAAGAAATCTCTTTTTCCAGCTCTTTACTATCTTTGTTAACTTTTTTTTTTTTACTTTCCATGTTTTTTTACTACCGTCTTTATTCTTCAAAAACTTCTTGTAATACACTATTCATAATATTTTCCTGAGTTCTATTTCTTCTTTTACATTTTTTTTATTTTTCGCATTACACTACCATTTTCCTTTATTAATCTGCTTAAGTAATTCAATATTTCTCTTTTTCTTTGTAAAAATATATTTGCTTATATAACAAATCATATATTTTCCTTGATTTCTTCCATATAATTCCTTCTTTGTCAAAGTACTTTATATGCTTATGTTCTAAACCCTCCAATACATTGTTATATGCTCTTTTATATTTTTATTTCTCTACTTTTTTCACATATTGTCACTGTAAAAACATTATTATTTTCCCTTAAATATCCACCATTCAGATCAAATTTTATAAAATGTTCTTATAGCTCTGTGATCTTTTGGTAACTGTATTACTAGTAGATGTCCTTACTGTGGTGGTGGTGCTGCGGTAGCAGTGTCGCCTCATAGCAAGACATTGCCACGTTCGATTATCAGCTAGAGCGTCTTCTGTGTGGAGCCATACGTGAATGGGGCGTGCCTTCATTGAAGGTTGTGCATCAGGGCTGGTAACCCGGTATGTAAAAATCCACTACCAATCATTAGCGGACCGGAGATCCACTGTGGCGACCCCTAACTGGGAAAAGCCCAAAGACACAAACAAATTACTAGTATCTGTCCTTCATTACTTGCTTTCTCATTTATCCTTTTTATTCATTTGCCTACTTTTACATATTCCTTGTTTTCCTTTATCTCAAGCCATATTGCAAGATTATCAGAAATTACTGTTTCGACTACCTCCCCTTCTCCTATAATTAAATATTCTGATAATGTAAAAAAAATCTATTGGAGTTCTACATTTATTTACCCCTTTTGTAAGCCCATGAATTTTTGTTCGAGTTTTAACTTACTGCACCTTATAACTTCTAGCATGTTTCTATCATCTTTTTATGTTTGCTGCTTAAATCATAAAGAATCCTATTATAATATTCATATTTATGATTACACAGTCTAAAATCTGATGAAAAAAGCTTTGCCATTCTTAGTGTAAGCATAAAATGTTATAAATATAAATTCTTGTTCTTTCCCTTTTAAACCTACAGTGGTTAAGTTTCCCATTTTGGTAAATTACATTTAATATCTTTATTCTGTAGAAATACAGTATTTACCAAAATGGGAAACTTAACCAATCTTTACTGTATTTCTACAGAAAACTGCTGTGGTGGTGCTGCGGTAGCGTTGTCGCCTCACACTTAGACGTTGCCCGTTCGATTCTCAGAGCGTCTTCTGTGTGGCGACATGCGTGAACGGGTGTTCCTTCGTTGAAGGTTGTGCGTTAGGCCCGGCAAGCCAGCACGTAAAACTCTACTGCCAATCATTAGCGGACCGGAGTTCCTCTGTGGCAACCCCTAACCAGGAAAAGCCGAAAGACACAAACAAACTGTATTTCTACAGAATACAGCAATTCTAGAACATCTCATTCCCAAATTCCAGACTACCTTTCCTCTCCATAGTTTCTCTGTTGTAATCTTTCATTTGTTAAAAATCTTGCAGTTTTCTAATATAATTATATCTACATTGCATGTATTAGACCAATCCAAAATCCCTACTCTTCTTACTATATACTTAATACTATTCATATTTACAGAAAGCACTCTAAAATTAAAATTTTCCCTTTTCCTTCGATTCATGATTTTTCAAGTACATAGCTAATTACTAAGACCGCCTTCTTAATATGCCATTCTAAATCTAGTCAATTTCTCTCCCAAAGGTTTGAATCAAACACTGTACCTTGCTCGTGTCTGTGAGTCAATCAACTCAACCATTATACCAACTCGCAAACATTAGCTGTATACATTCTTTCACCAATTTCCTTTTTTCTTTTGTACTTGGCCCTTTAAATTCTATCCATCTTTTATACTTTTACCAATAGCATTTTTTTTTACTACATCCCAAATGTCTTCCGGATCACTTATTTCAGAACCTTTTTCTGGATTCTCCATCTTATTTTATCCATCTAATTTTTCTTCTATTTCTACTACTACTGAAATGTCTCTGTTCATTTTCTTCTCTCTCTTTTCTCCTTACTCATCTTCATTTTTGCTATCTAGCTATAAATTTCCAATGTTACTACATTTATAACACTTCAATTCACTTTTCTGCATTACGTCCCATTTCCACACAACTGACAATTTCTCATTTTCTTTTGTGACAGTTACTTATTAAATGTCCTTTTCCAAAAACATGTTTTGGGTTGTCCATAGTATTTTACAAAACCCCAATTCCCCTTGACATTTATCATGCTCGATATATAAATGTATAATTATTCCTCTTTCCATTTTTAATGCAGTATTACAATACCATCCATCAGTCCACAAACCCCTTTTGTCATAAAATTTTCCAATGTCCAGTAGTTTGTCACAAAGTTTTCAATTGTCCTTTCAAACTCTCTTTCTACCTTTGTTCAAAACTGTACGAATTTTCTTTTTTGTTTCTTTAATTGCTTTTACCACAAAGACTCCATTGATTACAGCCTTTTTCATATTCTCCAAGAAAATTTTCCATTGAAAAATAATGTCACAAAATGCCTGTTAAGAATACATGCTCTTACCTCGTGTGGTTTTACACCCAAAGGAGCTATTAAATTGTCCAACACTTCACACCAGTCCATCTCTTTGTAATCTTTCCTTTGAACCCTTACCACATACTTCTGTTTTCATTTTCTTCTGTCTTTTCTGCTGCTCCCCTTTTGCTTTCTCTATGTTTTCTTTTCCACCTCACCACTATTCTTCAGGATTGTCTCTACATCCTCCTTTTGTATTTTCTCCATTATGTTCTCCCATGAAACATCACTTTCATGTTCTGGCTCAGTCTGCATCATTTCTTTACGGAAATCATCTCACAACCCTCTTAACTGGAGGGCTGCAATTATACAGTCATCATTTGCTGACTCATCCCATCAAACATATTTCTTTGAAACACCTTCTCAGAATCCTGCAAACAATCTTGGTCTCGATATTTGCTTTCTTCTCCATTTCTCTCACCACTCCATTATCTCCTCATCTCTCCATCTGCCTCCCTGTTTCTCCAAGCCGCCTCTGAACCTGGAATGGAAAAAGGAATTGCGCCTGCAAAATGGGTCCCACTTCCAACAATGAAAAGTATTTTTTTTAATATATACATTACATATTATTTATATATTTACATTTACATATATTTACAAATCTCTATACATCAAAAACATCAATTTAAGCATTCCACTCCACTCTTACCTACAAGCAAAACATTACTTTATCCAAAATCTTTGTCAAAGTCCATTTCCCATTGTATTTGATTTCATTTAGTCTCTTGTTCCATATAGTCCATGAAATATAAAATAGTATTGCCCATTTTCTTCACCTCTTCCTCTTTTTGTGCACCATAATAACCAAATTCTATGTCCATATTAATTTGCTCAAATTTTAATAAACTTTTCACCATATTATGTTTACATATTTCTTTCCACAATTAATGCTTTCACATTTCAAAAGCACATGCCCAGTAGTCTCAAACAGTCCACATTTATTACATAATCTATCTTACTTTTTCTTGTATGGCATATTTTCCTTAACCAGCAATTTTCTAATAGGCTATCTACATAAAAAAATAATTACATTCTTTAATCTTTTTACAGTTGTTATATCTCATCATTATGTTTTTTTCTGATCTATTTCTAAATATTTCCATGGATCAATGCAGTAAAATGCTTTCATAATATTTAAGTGCCATTCCTTTCTATTTTTTTTCACATAACAATTTTATTTTGGTACTCTCTCATTTCTTCAGTCACGATGCTTTTACTTCTTTTTAACTTCCACTCCTTCCCACAATTCTTATCTTTCTAGCAAGCTTGTATTTTCCTTCATAATTCCTTTTAAAACCTTATATAAAAAATAAAGATGTGCATGTACTACTGGGTTTATTAAACCAAATCCTCCTTGCTCTTCTTACATATATAGAATCCATCTCTTGAATGGATTAAGTCTACAGCCCCAATTAAAAGAAAATATAATCATTAGTTCCTTTTCAAACTTAATAGGAATCATATAGATGTTAGCAACATAAGCCATTTTCCTTATTGCCATGGTGCTCAACAAGTGCACTTTTTTCTATATGAAAATCGATATGATTTTCAAAAAGCAGTCATATTCTATACTTCAAGTACATTATCCCATTGTCTGTATTCATTCCTTCCAATTATTATTACTAATATATATATATATATATATATATGCATTTTCATTGAACTCAATACCTCCTATCAACTTCAAAACCAAATCCTTTACTTTTCTCTATTTATACTTAAGCCATTTTTTTAATTATACTCGTTATTACTTCCATCCATAATTTATTTTTAACAATTAGTACACTATCATTTGCATAATTATATACTGGCAATTGTACTTCATCATTTTGTATCCACCACTACTTGACATTTTATTAATTTCCTTCACTATTAGATTCATAACTAATACTATTAGATTCATAACTAATACTAATAGCTGGGCACCCTGCTTTATTCCACATTCTATTTTTATTTCTTCCCCAATCCAGCTATTTACATTTAGTTTCATATAGTTCCTTTCATAAATGGATATTAATTGTAATTTCTTTTCTTACAATATATACCTGCAAAATTTCCCATAATGATTTATATTGAATATTATCATAGGCCTTACTTATATCCCCATCATAACCTTCACTTCTACATTTTTATTTATGATAACATCAGTTAGTTCTCTTACTATCCATAATAACTTTTGACTTCCTTTTCTTCAGAGTACATTTTGGTCATATATTCTATCCATTTTTTTTGTAACCTTTTTTTTATTATTCTCATAAAAAATGTTATAATCCATATTACTTAATGTTATAGGCCTCCGATTCATCTCCTTCATTTCCTTTTTTAAATATAAAATTTATAACTCTTGTACATATCTTTTTCTCTAATTCCAGTTTCTAACCATTCATTCATAACTTCAATAAATTTTTTGCCACTGCATTGCTTTATACATTAACGCATTCAATTCTGTCCAGTCCTGTTGCAGAATTCATACTAACATCTTTTAGAATTGTATTTGATTCTTTTTTAATTATTTTTGTTCTAAAGACTCATGATCTTCGTTATTTTTCATCTTTATAAATTTGTTCTATTTTTTTTCTCTTTTAACAAATAATTCCAATAAAGATTCTTTAATTATTTCATATATTCCTTCTTGCTGTCTTATTTCCTTACCTTCCTTATTCTTTTATTTTTCCTTTTATTTTACTCAAATATGGTGCTAACTCTTCTTTCTTTCCTTGTAAACAAT
Organism: Protopterus annectens; assembly: GCF_019279795.1. Taxonomy (NCBI): domain Eukaryota; kingdom Metazoa; phylum Chordata; order Ceratodontiformes; family Protopteridae; genus Protopterus; species Protopterus annectens. The sequence goes on along the minus strand of NC_056738.1, from coordinate 487,468,168 downwards.
ACTTATGTTTTTATAACAAGTTAATTTTAATTAGATTCATTTTGTATATTTCTTTTTCATAAAATGAATTTTTCTTCTCTGAATGTTTTTTGACTTAACATCTTGTATCTATTTCTTTTCTTCTTTATACATTCTAAAACACTTTTTTATATATATTTCTCTTTAAAGTTAAGCCAAACAGTCCAATTCTCATAAAACCCTCTCAAATTCATATGATTTTTCCACAGTTCCATAAGTTCTTTATCTTCTAAATCTAATTCTCTTTCATTAATTCTCTTTATTCATTTTCCTATTCTTATATATTCTTCATTCTCCTGTACTTTTAACCCATATAGCCACATGATCCAAAAATCCAACATACTTAATTCCTTTACTTTAACTTTTAAACTATCAAGATATAAAAAAAAAATAATTTCTGACCTAATTTCATTCCTTTTGTAGGCCCAGTGGTTATCCTTCCATACACTTATCTTTCCATTTCGCATAATTTCTTTAACTATTTTAACATCACAATTCCTCTTATTTTTCTTAAATTACAAGTTACATCACCTACCACTGCAATGTCCATATTTACACAAATATATTCAAGAATATTTTAAATGTAATTTCTCTTTTTTTTTTGGTATATATGCATATAAAGCTATAATTCTATACACATATTTTTTCCATCTGAAGTCTTATTACCATAATTCATCCTAGTTCTGCTATGGTTGCATCTAACATTTTAATGTCTTCTTGAGAGAATATACATATGCCTGAGCATGTTTCTTTCCCCATGTTCAAAACTACTACACAATTCCAAAGCTTTTCAGTTTGCGTTCTTTCTTCCTCTGTTAATCTATCTTCTAAAACAATATGTGCATCTACTGCAACACACCATTGTAATATACCTATTCTCGTCTTAAGATTTTTCAAATTGTTCACATTTAAAGCTATTTTAAGAACAGTTAGTATAATAAAATTGATATTCCTTTCCTTTATTTTCTCTAATCATTATATTTTTGAATTTTCTTTTCCTTTCATTAACTCTTTTCCCTATCGAATTCTTACTTCTTTCTGTATTCCAGTCAGCTTCTTCCTCACTTGTCTCCTCTGTTTCTTTTTCCTTTCTAAAACAAAACAGCCCGGCACCATGACACTCGATAGTTAAAACAGAAAATTTATTATAGCTAGCTAGTACTACGTTTTCACCAATGCAGGCTTCTTCAAGGCAAATAGCTGATTTAAAACATATGACTTACATACAAAAAGAAAAAGGTCATATGACTTCACCTTTAAAGAGGTAACACAAAAAAAACATAAACCAATGCTTTATACATACTAAAAATACTAAAAAAATACAAATAACTGCATGTAACTAAAAAACATACATTAAAACTTTTACATCCATCTGTAAATCAAACTTAATTGATTTCATTTCGTTTACCTTTCAGAACTGGCTTTAATATTACATTTTCATTGAGACCAGGTGGACAGTGTGCTTTAAAATGTATTATTCACTTATTTTCAATAATTTCTAAATGGTGCTTCAGGTCACCACCTCTTAAGCTTTTCTCTATATTTATAAAATGAAAAAGCAAAATTCCTGAGATGTGTCTGTTTAATATGCTTGTATAATGCATTTGTGTCTAGCTGCCTTCTTATGTTACATATATGCTCATATATTCTCTCTTTGAACTTTATATTTGTTGTACCTATACAAAAGGCACTACAGTTCAGGCATTTTGCCATGTATATTATGTTTTTAGTATTACATTTCCCATGGCATCTAAGATGGAATGGTTGATCTTAGATGCCATGGGACATGTAATACTAATATGTCAGCATATATCTGACATAAGAAGGCAGCTAGACACAAATGTATTATCTGTTTCTCCTGTATAACTTCATTTTCACTTTCTTGCACATTCATTTCACATCCTATCCATGAATGAGCAGTATTGCCACATTTTTTCACTTTGAATCACATTATTTTGCATTATGCCCTGTTTTACCACAAACATCTTTTTTACCACACTCATTGGTTAAGTCATTTTTTTCCACAAAAATATTAAGTCTTTGGTTGACTCCCTGTATTTCACAAAACCCTCATTACCATGAACATTAACAATACTTGGTACATGCATATTATCATTTTCCATTTTCAGTATTACTCCACAGTCCCATCCCCAGTCTTCTTTCATAATATATTTTTGTAGTGTCCATTATTTCTTTACATACAGTTAAATGTTCTTTCAGTTTGCTTCAACTTCAGTTCTAAACTAGATTCATTTTTCTGTCTGTAAAAAGGTTGCACCACATATTCTGACCATGAATAAATATTTTTCTTTTGTTCATATGCACCCAAAATATCTTCCATGGCCTGACCAATCTAAAAACAAAAGGTTTCTTTATTAATTAAAATAAATGCTCAACTCTTTTCCTTTGAAACCCAGAGGCGCTATGACTTGAGTCCCAAACTTCACACTTGTCAAAACTTTCTTCTTTACTGCTCACATGTACTGTATACTTTTTGTTTCTTTTGTTTCTTCTTTGTTCCTTCTTCAACAGTTTGTGCCCAAGTTTTTGTATCTGGAACTTTTTCTGTCATAGTCTCTTCTCCTTTTTTCTTCTATTTTCCCCATGATGTCGCTCCCATGAAATTGCTGCTCCATTTTTCTGGCTCACCTTGGTTTACCATTTCTTCCAAATAATCTCACAACCCTCATCCCTGACTGGAGGGTTGTAATCATATATTTTTCAGAGGTAACGGTCTCTCCTTCAAACAATCTCCTCTGAAAGTTTTCCTCTGAATCTATCTCCGTTTCAGCTACAATATCCTTTTCTTCCAATATCACTGTTTTTTTCTGCACACACATCAGAAAAAAAAACCTTCTGGTAGCAATTCTACCATTTTAGCTACATTTTCAGCAACTTTCACTCCAGTTTCAGCAAAAGCTGAATCAGCCATGTTTTCTCCCTGTTCCTCCTGGCTGCCTTCTTGTCTGGACAAGAAACAGCGAGTCAGGATGTGTAACACACAAACTCCTCCCCTGACTGCCAAGAATAGGGGAATTTCTCTGATGCCCTGTTCGAAACTCCCCTAGTAGTGTAAATACCACCACGGGTCACCCCTGAAGAGAGGATTATAGCTTACGTGAGCAGCCAGCTGCTCCAGATGGCGCAGAACACTCTGCATTTGTGATCAATTAAGCCCCTGTTCCACATTTTGCAGCTGTGGTTCTGCTTTGTGATTAGTAAGTTACATCTTCAAGAAACTAAGAGTGAAGTGTTCTGTTCTTAGAGACGGTAATGGTAAGAGGTCATACTTGGTCTTTTTTGTAGTACATTTCATTTTTGTGGCTTGACATATGGCTACATCTCTGCATATATCATTCTGGAGGCTTCAGCTGACAGTACTGAAAGTATTATCAGAGCGGAAACAAAATACTATTAACACATAGATGACGGAAGCTATATGTACACTGGTCCATTTGTGCGCTTGGCGGATCCCACTAACTGTAACAGGTGGGCTCTTGTAAAGCGAGCACTGTCTAGAATCTCTGGTGGTTACAAAACTTAAACACTTTACTTTCTTGAATGCAGCACTGTTCTACATCTAAGCAAAAGTGGAGCTAAGTCATGATAATGCAGTCTTGTCTGTATATGGTTTAATTCTCTTCCTGTTGCTTTACCAAAACTGCAGATGCTTCTTCATGCTGATAACTATGTTATAACAGAACGGTAAAGATTATCTTCAGACAGAATCCAGGCTGCGGTTGAATCTAAACAATCTTTATTCTTTGTTTAGTGCTAATCCTACCTCTCAACTTCTTAGAGCAAGAAGTCTGGACAATAAATAAAAGTGGGACAAAAGCCCAAAAATAGTGACAATTTTAAAATATTACTCTTACAGACTTACAGTTGATAGAATAACAGCTTTTGCATTAGCATGAATTTTCTTAAGGGTATGAAGTCTGACACTCAAATGTTTGTCATTATTTTATAACTTCAGTCTTTAATGATTTGCCACTAATTTGCCAGAAAACCACAATTTTATGAAAAACGGACTAAAAATATAAGGCAAAAATCTGGACATTCTGCAAAAATCTGTACAGTTAAGAGGTAACAGACTGCAATTCTGACACTGCACTGAGTGTAACTCGGCTCTATGAAATACGAACTGGAGTTGCTCTTAAGTCCAGTGTTCTCCATTATTGCTTAGACCTTTAATGTTGTTTAATGTTTTCTGTGATACAAGAAATGTTATGGGTATAGTCCTCAACCTTTTAGCACAAAAAAATCTGGACAAAGCCAAAAAAAAAAAATGGGGAGACAAAGCCCCAAAAATAGGAACAATTTTAAATACTGGTTTTATAAACTTAAGGAAGGTCTTGTATTACAAGGCATTTTCTGAAGGACATGAATTCAATCCTCACTGATATGCCACAAAAATTCAGAAAACCACAAACTGTATGAGAAACAGACCAAAAATATGAGGCAAAATCTGGACATTCTGTGAAAATCTAGACAGCTGAGATATATATATATATATATATATACATACTTTTTTGATGTATGACAAAGGAGAAAACATCTGACCATGTAGGGTAAACAAAGAAGGGAGATCTCAGAAGAAAAAATAAACTTCTATCACTTTTTCCTCTCACTAAAAGTGGTTGCGGCAAACTGCGTTTAAAGAGAGGAAGAAAAACTAAAATAGAAGCAAAACAGTACCAAAGTAAATAACTAAAATACCAGCAGTTAAAAGGAATCCTTTTAACTGCTGGTATTGCAGTTATTTACTTTGGTACTGTGTGTGTGTGGTCAAAGTATGCATTTTGTGCAGTGCAAAAATTGGGTGTTCCACATTTTGACTGTTTGTCACACACGGCTATGGTCTGTGTTCCACATCAGTCTCTTAGCAGGTTGAGACCTATGCAGCTTATTGGGACTAACACAGTCAACAAACGATAAATACAATAAACAAATACTAATCAATAAACTAATTCCGTCTCTTATAAATAGTGCTGAATTATACCTAAATTCAAGTGAATAAATATATAAAAATTAGCACGATGGTCTTTTCTAAACTCTTACTGTTTAAAATACAGTTTCTTATTTACAGATGGTTTCTAAAACAGTATGAACAGCAACCACATAGCTTTGTTTGCTAAAAAACATCTAACCCACAGACATGAAAAGTCCCCGGTGTAAGTAATACCCCCCTTCATTTTTACAGCTATCTCTAGTCAATACAAGCAAGCAAATATTCATGCTAAACCTTTTCAGTCACATCAAGTCTAAACAAATTTAGAAATTATAAGCTAATGCAAGATATATTACAACTGTTTCTCTCTAGTTATGTGCAGATTTTTTCCACAAAAATTAGATTTTTCATTTATTATCCAAAATGTTTCTTACAGCAGTCTTTCCATGGCTTGTTTTTCTCCGTTTTCTTCCCTCAACTGCTCCAAGCTGCTATGATGCCAACCCAAGGGAGTGAAAAGGAAGTCTTTGAATTTTTCTTCCACTCTCCGGTTAAACAGAGATTCTACACGGGGGAAAAGTGTAAATGAAAAAGTTGCACTGAAACAATACATGTTTCATTATTAGAAAAAAAAAGTCACAGTACCTTGCAATCAAAAAATCATCACAACTTAGTAATAAATGACAAAGGCTCTTTAAAAGGAGGCTTCAAAAATTACAGTTGTGTACACTTACCATAAATGTAGATGTTTGAGTGTATTCACTGTTGCAGTCATTACATTTGGGTAATCTGCTGGCAGGTTGCCCTCAGTCGGCCTGATTAACAAAGTCTAGAGTCCTGCGTCGGTTGCTGTCCCTTCTTCCATGACGTCAGGTCATCAGGGGTATAAGACATGCAGCTGACACCATTTTCATCAGTTTTTCTTGCCCCAGATGTCAGGTGCCCCCTAAATGGGGAGCAAAATATAAATACATGTAAATATATAAGCATGTAATTTGGAACACAACAACTATACTTCCAAATAAAAGCAAATACACCAAAAAGGCATTTGAGCATAGTAAAAGAAAGAAGAGGTATAGTAAAAGAAAAAACAGGGGCTGGCGGGTGGGTAACCCGGACTGCAACAGTGAATACACTTGAACATCTACATTTATGGTAAGTGTACACAAAGTACAGTTTTGTACCTACCATAAATGTAGATGTCTGATAGGAATGCATCTGCAGTCCTTACAAATGGGTTGTCCTGTCGTCAGGCAGCCCTTAAGTCTGGGTCTGGCCTCGCTGGTGTCGCGATTTCCGGCTGGTGTCATTGCGGCAGTTATTCGGGTATAAAGGCATCAGATTTTCCTCAGTGTTTCTTGCCCCAGATGCCAGGAGCCCTCTAAGAAGGCTAAATTTGGATAAATGCAAATGGTTCCAAATAGTAGAGAGCAAACAAAAAATAAGCATGTATGTACATATATACAAACAAATACACCATAATAGATTCCCCCAGCTAGCTACAAGATGGGCAAATACCCTAGGAGTACCACAGAGGGAAGGAGGGTGACTGCAGATGCATTGACATCTACATTTATGGTAGGTACAAAACTGTACTATGTCCTTCAAGGATGCATCTGCAGTCCAATGGGTAGAATACCATAGCCCAACTGGGGAGGAGGAGAAATTAGTTTATGGTGTAGTTAAGATCCCTTGCAAAACAGCAGTGGCAAAACCTGCCCGGATCTGGAGTATAAAGGTAAATTATAATGCTTGGCAAATGTATGCACGGAGCTCAAGTAGCAGCCTCTAAAATGTCTTTGGTAGCCACGAAAGCTGTGGTAGTGGCTGTAGCCCTTGTAGAGTGAGGCTTGATGTTTTCTGGAGTTTTCTTCCCATGGTAGGAGTAACAGAATCTAATGCAATTTCCTATCCATTTAGAGATTGTCTGTTTTGAAATTGCTTTTCCTTCCATTCCTGTTGCATATGCTACCAGTAGCTGGTCAGTCTTTCTATTGCTCTTGGTCCTGTCCAGGTAGTAACGTAATTGCCTATGTACATCCAAGGTATGCAACAGTCTTTCTCCCCTGTTCTGTGGGTTGGGGAAGAATGTAGGTAGGTGGATAGCTTGATTTAAAGATACTCTGGAGACCACATTTGGCATAAAAGTAGGATTAGTTCTCATGGATACTCTATCTTGATGGAAGATCAGGAAGGGTTGTACTGCCATTAATGCCTGTAGCTCAGATACCCTTCTTGCTGAAGTGATTGCAAGCAGGAAAGCAGTTTTCCATGATAAGTACTGTAATTCTGCTGTTGCTGCTGGCTCGAAAGGAGGGAGTGTGAACTTTTCTAACACGAAGTTCAAGTCCCATGCTGGCAATGGTGGCTTCCTAGGTGGTTTTACATTTTTAATTCCTCTCAGAAACTGCCTGAGCAGAGGATGTGAGAAGAGTGGAGGATCCAAGTTGTATTCTGCTGAGATAGCTGATGCATGAATCTTAATGGAAGAATAGGACAGGCCGTTGTGGAAGAGCTCTGCCAAGTATTCCAGGATGTTAGTTATGTTTACCAGTGACACATTCTCTCCTTTTGCAGTATTCCAAATGAGATATCTTGTCCATTTTGCTGAATAATTTTTTCTTGTTGAGGGTCTGTGAGCCTCCAAGATAATGTCTTTAACCCTTTGGGATAAATTTGGGTTATTTGGTCTTATGCAATGTTCCAGGCAGTCAGCTGCAGTGTTTTCAGGTTTGGATGCAGGGTGTTGTAGTTGTTCTGTGTTAACAGTAAGGGAACTAGAGGTAGAGTCCATATTTGTTCCCGAGACATGCTCCTCAGTAATAGGTACCAATGCTGCCTTGGCCAGTCTGGAGCTATCAGGATGATCCTTGGATGGTCCTCTTTGATTTTCAATAGCACCTTGTGCATCAAAGGAAGTGGTGGGAATGCATATGCTGTCAGTTTTTTCCAACTGAAAGATAGGGAGTCCACTTTCCAAGCAAGTGGGTGTGTGCAGAACTTCAGTTGGTGATTGCGTGGGGATGCAAATAAGTCTATTTCTGGTAGCCCCCACTGTCTTGTAATGGTTTTGAAGATGTCCGGATGTAGCATCCATTCGTGGGCATCCGTGGCAGTTCTGCTTAGTATGTCTGCTAGAATGTTTTCTTTTCCTGGCACAAAAATGACTTGTAACTGGATGTTGAAGCTCAGGGCCACATTCCAGAGGTCCATTGCCATCCGCATAGAGGGTACGTGTGTGCCTCCCTGCTTGTTGATGTACCACATAACTGTGGTGTTGTCTGTCCTTATCAACAGTGGACCTTGTTGAAGAAATGGTCTGAATGTCTGAATTGCCAGTTTTACTGCCAGCATTTCCTTTTGATTTATGTGTAGGTGCAGCTGGTCTTAGAGTCCATAAGCCTTGTATGCACTTGTCCAGCATGTGTGCCCCAAACCGGAGGTCTGAGTCCGTTGTGATTGTCTGGCTTGGTTGAGTGCTGTGGAAGAAGGGCAGTCCGTTGTTTGATTTGGAGGCCTACACCCCCATTTTTGTTGTTCTTTGGCATGGGATATTGGAATTTGGGTTTCTAGGCTGTGCTTGTGCTGAGACCATAAATTCCTTAGGTACCACTGTAACTTTCTCATATGCAGTCTGGCAGAGTTGCTCCTTTTTCTACTGTTAGGAATGCCATTTGTCTTGATGTGTCCAGTTCTGAAAATGTTATCCTTTGGGATGGTATCAGTCTTGACTTTTTATATTGACTGTGTATCCCAGGGCTTGCAGTAGATAAATGACCCTTTTCAAGTCTTCAAGGGCAATGCTGAGAATTGATAATGCTCTGATCCCAGGTATGCCTCCTTGAGATCTAGAGTTACCAGCCAAGACTCCTTGCCCAGCATGGGAAGAAGCTGCTGTAGGGTCAGCATTTTGAATTTTGGGACAATGAGGAAAGTGTTTGAATAGGTCTCCATTGGTTTTCTTTTCTTGGTACCAGGAAGAGTCTGGAGTAAAATCCTGTCCTTGCTCCATTTCTACAGCTCTCATGCTTAGTAAGTGAGTTATTTGTTTTAGAGCTTCTGCCTTTTGGTTTGGAGGTAGTCTATTGTCTGCAAAATCCACTTGTCTCCTGTGATGTAATGCCAGTTTGTTGAAAATAAGGCTAGCTTCTTCTAGTTGTTCCTAGTCACTGTGATTGTCCTGTAGTAGTGGTGGTGGTGGCTGCATCTGTGGCTGTACCGCTGGTTGTTAGCCTGCCACTGGCGTCCCTGTAGGCACCTCTGGATTGACCTCTGCCTCTTGCTCTGAGCTCTGGAGGTGTCTATTCCTGCTAAACCTTGGAGGTTGGACCTGTAAAAAATCTTCACTTGTCTGGAGATTTTTGCCTTTCTCTCTTTCATTCAGCACCTGTTGTGCAGGAGAGCCAAACAAATTGATCTTGTCCATGGGAGCATCTAGTAGCTTTGATTTGACATGATCTGGTAAGGCCTGTTCTTTCAACCATGCATGTCTTCTGATCACTGTGCCAGTCATGGCTGATCTAAAGGAAGCTTCCAGTGCACCATAGCCGCATTTTAAGGAATGATTACTGACCTGCTGAATGTTATGTACCATTTCCTGAACAGATTTTTTGTCTAAAGGTTCATCTGAGGACAGCTTTTTAGTTAACTGGTCTAACATAAATTCTTGATACTGGATCATATGGAATTGACAGTTCAAGGCCCTAGCTGAAAGAGTAGCAGAAGTGTAATCTTTTTTACCCCATCTCTAAGGACCTGGATTCTACAGCCTTAGGTCCCTGTGAGATAGTTTCGGATCTGCAAAAAGGCCTTATACAAATGATAAAGAGAATCAGGAGCAGTACAAGCATCATTAAAGCATCATCCACAACAGTAAGTACTGGAGGAATGGCTGGTGAGAGGCCCTGTCTGAATGTGGTTGGGATCCCCGGATCAAAGAAATGAGATCCCTCTAGACTACAAGAGCAGGTGGGATTTCAGTAGCAGACTCCAGCCAAGCTGGATGAGGCTCGGTAAGAGGCAAGCTTTCGAGGAAGGAGACGGTGGACTCTGTTTCAGCGGACGACCCTTCGACGTTTCGTTAACCGGTTTCGTCGGTTTTCACGAAAGCGCCGCGACCGTGTGAGTGTCGGTCCTTTTTTTTTTTTTTGTCGATTTGCTCTGTCGAGGATCCGACGCATAATATAAGCAAAATCTGAGCTGAAAAAATCTTCAGCACCGGACACGCCGGCGACCTTGAAAGGTTCGGTTGAAGACAGCTACCACAAGCTGCTACTGCGCGGGTCTGGGCCAAAAAAAGCAAGGAACAGTAAGAGAGGAAATCTTTATGAGTATTTGTTTCCCACAAGTTCTAACATTTTTCTGACATCGTTTTCAAGAGTGAAAGAAGTAAGCGTCGGTAACGGGTACTTAGCTTTGGTTTAGTAAGAGCGTCGTAGTGTAGCACTGGATGCAGTAGTCTAACTTCTTGCTGAGACAGACTTTCTGCTTAAACAGCTTCTGCTTCAGGCGCCCGCAAGAAAGACTGAGGAGGGGGCTGGCGCCTTTATATTGCCATAAATACAACTGCGGCGCGGCAAACGACTGCACACCGCGCGACACCAGACCCAGACAGACGAACCGCCGCCGAACGGGGCCCTGGACAACCCATTTGTAAGGACTGCAGATGCATCCTTGAAGGACATCTGTACTATGTTCTTCATGTTTCACTGTTGCAGTCATTACATTTGGGTAGAATCCCAATGCTATGGTTGGGAGGATGGAGCATTAGGAGCAGCTATAAGGCCCTGCAGGACAGCAGTGGCAAAACCTTCTCTGGATTTAGAGAAAAGAGGTAAATGGTAATGTTTGAATGTATGAACTGAGCTCCAGGTAGCCGCTTCTAGAATGTCTCTGGTAGGAACCCCTCTGAGAAAGGCTGCAGAAATAGACGCAGCCCTGGTGGAATGAGATCAGATCCCCCTGGGAACAGGTTTACCATGGTGCATGTAGCAGAAATGAATGCAATGGCTCATCGATTTTGAAATAGTCTGCTTTGAAAATAACCTTTCCCTCTGCCCCTGCAGCAAATGCCACCAGTAATTGCTCATATTTTCTTAGAGATTTTGTCCTGTTTAAGTAGAATCTTAGTTGTCTGTGTACATCCAATGAATTCAGAATCCGCTCACCCTTGTTCTGTGGATTTGGGAAAAAAGTTGGCAGATGAATGGTCTGATTAAGAGCCACACTAGATACCACTTTAGACATAAAGGATGGATTGGTCCTGAGCGCCACCCTGTCTGGGTAAAAGATAGTAAAAGTCTCCACTGCCATGAGAGCCTGTAGTTCCGAAATCCTTCTAGCTGAAGTGACTGCTAAAAGGAAAGCTGTCTTCCAAGAGAGAAACATTATGTCTGCAGTAGCAGCTGGCTCAAAAGGAGGTAAGGTGAGCTTTTCCAACACAAAATTGATGTCTCATGCAGGAGATGGTGCTCTTCTGGGAGGTCTTAAAATTTTTGGCCCCTCAGAGATGCTGCTTTAGCAGGGGATGAGAAAAGAGGGGAGGCTCTGTATTGTAATGAGATGAAATGGCAGAGGAGAGGATTTTTATGGAAGAGAAAGAGAGGCCCTTGTGAAGCATCTCAGTTAAATATTGCAGAATCTGAGGAATATTGGGCATTGCTGTGCTTATTCCTTGTGCCTGGTTCCAGGCACAGAATCTTTTTATCAGCATAAGATTTCCTAGTATTAGGCCTTCTAGCCTCCAAAATGACATCCATCACATGTTTGCTGACAGATGTAACTGGTGAAATTAGATGATTAGCCATGCTGCAAGATTCAGAGTTTGGAGGTGAGTGTGCAGAATTTGATAGTTTGGCTGAGACAGTAGATAAGGAGTCTGAGGCAGGTACCACGGAGGAAGAAGTGACATATTGCGTAGGAGAAGATACCAGTGTTGGCGAGGGCAGTCTGGAGCAATCAGAATCATTTTTGGTTTTCCCTGTCTGACTTTTAGTAAGACGTTGGAGAGCAGAGGCAGAGGGGGAAATGCATAGACTGATAGGTTTTTCCAGCTGAAGGATAGAGCATCCATGATAAATTCTTGTGCAGAATTTGTCCAACTGATAGTTTCGGGGTGAGGCAAAAAGATCTATGTCTGAGCTCCCCCATTTGCGTGTCAACATGCTGAAGATTTGTGGATCCAGTTTCCATTCGTGTGGGTCCATAAGATTTCTGTTTAGTTCGTCTGCCAGAGTATTTTGCTTTCCTGGCAGGAATTGAGCTTGTAGATGTATTTGATAAGTCAAGGCCATGTTCCACAAAGCCATGGCTAGTCTGGAAAGGGGGTAGGAATGGGTACCCCCCTGCTTGTTTATGTACCAGATGACTGTGGTGTTGTCTGCCTTTATCAGTAGTTGTCCTGAATGAAGATAGTCCTTGAAGGCTGTCAGAGCATTCTGTACAGCTAGCATCTCTTTCTGGTTGATATGTAAGGTGTATTTGATTTGGGCTCCATTGGCCCTGCATGCATCTCCCTGCCAGATGCACCCCCCAAGCATAATCTGATGCATCTGTAGTCAGGGTTTGGGTGGCATGGGGTGGAATGAATGATAGTCCCTTGTTTTGGTGACAGGCCTCTGCCCACCATAGGAACTCTTGCTGCAGGCAAGGAATGATAGGAATCATTGTTTCCAGGCTGTGACAATGTTGACTCCATAAGCTTTTTAGGTACCATTGAAGTTTCCTCATATGCAGTCTTGCATATGGAATTATTAGAATGCAGGAAGCCATGAACTCCAAGGCCTGCAGAATTTGTCTTGCAGATAGCTGGGTTTTTGAGGCCACTTGTTTGAAGTAAGTCATTAATTGAATTTGTTTTTCTGGTGTAAGATAAGTCATCTGGGCAGTTGTATTCAAGCTTGCACCCAGGAATGTAATTATTTGAGAGGGTACCAGTTGCGATTTATTTTCGTTTATGGTGTACCCTAGACAAGTTAGAAGCCTTTTCACAGATGCCAGATGTTTTAGAAGAGTGTCCTTGTTTTCTGCCTGAATTAGACAATCGTCCAGGTAAGGATAAATTTGAATGTTTGTCTGCAAAATGCAATTACTGGTGCCTGGAACTTTGTGAAGACACTGGGCATAGTAGATAAGCCAAAGAGCAGTGCAGAGAACTGGTAATGCAAATAGCCTGCTTTGAAGTGGAGGTATCTTCTGCAAGAATCCCCGATTGGGATATGCAGGTAAGCCTCTTTTAAGGCTAGAGTTACCAGCCAGGCATCCTTGAACCAATGACATTTCTGGATAGTTAAATCTCGATCCAAAATATTTTGAAGCACAAATATACCGACGCTTAATAGTGCGTTGATTAAATTTAGCACAAAACCAACAGCAAGGCACATTGCGATCAGGGCCTAGGCAAGGAATGCAGTACAAATGAAAATCCTTATGAGGTATTTGTTTCCCACAAGTAATACAATTATTAACTTATACTGACATCAGTAAGGAGCAAGAAAAAGTTTCCCCAATGGGGTACTTAGCTTTAGGTTGAAGACTTTGGTTCTGAAACTTGAAAACGAAAATTTCAGGAGTCGGACGACTGGCACTTGCAAACTGTTTCTGCTTCGGGCACCGCGTGGCAAGAAAGACTAATGAAAATGGCGTCGGCTGCATGTTTTATACCCCTGATGACCTGACGTCATGGAAGAAGGGACAGCAACCGATGCAGGACCCAAGACTTTGTTAATCAGGCCGACTGAGGGCAACCTGCCAGCAGATTACCCAAATGCAATGACTGAAACAGTGAAACACGAAGAACATCCTGAAATATCTGTAAAATAAGCTATACTAGGAGCAAGTTATGAGGGATTTCCTATCTCAAATTTACCTAATATAAACAGCTTTCAGACAAGTTAGCATACATAACCTGTAAGCATACAGGTTTACTCTCCAGTCCAGCTGGTGAATATGGGAATCTTGAGGCAATGTTACAACTGCCTTATGTACACAGACCACCCTCTCCTCTTCCCAACAAGCTCAAATATATGTGAGAGATGCAACTATATAGCCAGCTGGAGGCTGAGCTCTCTCAACATAGTACTGGCATGGTCAGTCTGGAGGAGAAGGTAATCACACACACACCACAAATCCAGTCTCACATAGACCTATCGCAACAGCAAACCAAACACAAACACACAAAAACATACTCGGAGGCTCTAAATAAAAATCTGCCCAAGCAACAGACACCTCCAAAGCAGACATCCAAGAAACCGCTACCCCACAACAATACCCACGTATCACAAAGTTCACAAAGTCAGTGTGCCACACAGTCACAGCCCTTAAGGCTAAACAACACACCTAATACACTTGTAATAGGTAACTATCGTCAGACACACTGACGTCCCTCTCACCAGGCTGAACAAGGAGAAGGTCACTGTAAGCTGCCTGTTGGGTGCCAGGATCCGCCACATAACACAAGCACTTAGGTCACTCCAACGCAAGTACAAATATGACTCCGTCATTGTCCATGCTGGTGTGAATGACTGGAGACGTACCTCCCTGGATTACATGAAGAGAGACATAGAGGAGCTCTCTGATCATGTGGCCCAGGTCGGTATGACCCTGACCTTGAGTAGCATCTTACCCTCACCAAGAATGATACCACAGTATAAAGACAAAATTATCAATTTCAACAATTGGCTAAAGTATTGGTGTCACTCAAAGGGGATCCAGTGTCTGACAGCCTGGGATGACATGTTTGACAAGCCACGTTGCTTCGCTAGGGATGGCTTGCACCGGTCACCTCTGAGTTTTTGAATACTGGCCAAGGCTCTTGCCAACCCCATAGTGCCTTTTTTAGGCAAGGCTCAAAAGACAAACCCACCTCCTTAGACAACACAAGGAAAAAGAAACTAAGGGTAATGCTGCTCAATGCCAGAAGTCTAAACCTCAAGTTGCACGCACTCAAGGCTCTCCTCACTATGGAGAATATCGATATCTGTGCAGTAACAGAAACCTGGTTCAAGGCTCCCGAGAGCACCCCAGCACTACCAGGCTATACCGCATACCATGCTTTCGGCCCCAAAACTCGGACCGAATCACAAGAGGAGGGGGAGTATCCATATTCATCAAAGATACCCATACCACCAGGCTAGTGGCACTGCACGAAGCATGAGACCATCCATGTGCAACTAACAGTGGGCAAAACTGCCTTCCAGTTTGTAGCCTGCTACAGACCACCCACCCAAACTCAGGAACCCCACTCGGCTTTCCTGAAGACACTGGAGAATATGAAGGTCTCTCCAAACACCATTATATTGGGTGACTAACTACCCAAACATAGACTGGGAGCACTACTCAAGCCCCACCACCCTAGCCCAATGGTTCCTAGAATTTATAAACTCAAATGCTATGGAACAACTGGTCATCACTCCCACAAGAGGGGAAAACATATTGGACCTGATCATCACCAACATGGGGACTCTGTTCCATACCAGAAGTATACCCCTCATTGATAAGATCTGACCATAAATTAATCAGTATGGACATCCATATCCTGTCCCCACCCCCAGCAAAGGAAACCATGGTCAAAAACTTCTCAAAAGCAAACTTCCCACTTCTCAGAACCAAGGTGGAATCCTTCAAAGCCCCAGGGCCAGTGGAAAATACGGCCCAAACCGCAGAATCCTTTACAAACGCATTCTATGGATACCTACAGGAATGCATGAATAGTGCTATCCCAAATAACACCAAGACACACTCCTCCAAGGGCAGGAGACCTGTCTGGTGGACCCCAGCCATAAATAAACTGTACAACAGAAAAAGGAAGCTACTACATGATATAGCAAAATCCCTGAAATGGAAGGCAACTCTGATCAGTACTAGCAAGAAACTACGATCCCTCATAAAATCATCTAAGGCTAGCTTTGACAGAAAAATTGCACAAGACACTAAAGATAATCACAAGGCCTTCTTTAGTTATGTCAGAAACCTGGGTGGAAACTCCCAGATATGCTCTGAGTTAGTGCAAAACGACAAAAAATACACTGAACCCACAGACATTGCCAACATCCTGGCAGACAGGTTCAGTGCAAACCCCCCCCCCCCCAAATGAGCAAATGACTATCCCAACAGAGTGTAGCTTCCCTGACATCAAAGATATACAGGTGAGAGCTGCCCTCTCCAAAGCAAAAAACACAGCATCAATGGGACCAAACGGTGTCCCGGGCTGCGTTTTATATGAGCTCCAAGAAGAACTGAACCCTCACTTAAAATCACTATTTAGTCTCAGCCTTACAACAGGATATGTACCTAAAGAATGGTGTACAGCAACAGTGGTCCCACTCCATAAAGGTGGTGCCACAACAGACCCCGGAAACTATCACCCTATAAGCCTAACTAGCCTGGTCTGCAAAGCTATGGAGTGTATCATCATGGAACTCAAACAAAGACATTGGGAACCTCCAAACACTGGATCCTACCCAATTCGGCTTTGTTAAGGGCAGATCATGCCTCTTGAACCTGGTCGATTTCTTTGAAACAGTCACCAAGGCCATAGATGAAGGGAAGGTAGTCCACACAGCCTACCTTGACCTTGCAAAAGCCTTCGACACAATACCCCACTCGGGCATCATAAATAAGCTCACCAACTTAAATATCAACCCCTATGTCACAAGATGGGTTACAAACTGGCTTAGGGATAGAACCCACATGGTCAGAATTGCAGGTGCTATGTCAGACTCTAAACCAGTTACAAGTGGCATCCCACAAGGCTCAGACCTGGGACCTCTCTTGTTCGGTATATATTTCTCTGAGGTACATGCTAACACAGGAGGACTACAGCTGACAAAGTTTGCAGATGACTGCAAACTGGGGGCCATAATCGACTCACCGGCTGACACAAGCATCCTCCAAAAAGGTCTCACAGAGACGGATAACTGGTGCCACAGCCATGGCCTAAAGCTAAATGCCAAAAAGTGCATAGTCATCCCCTTTGGGAAAAACAAAGTGCCCACAAATTCCACATAGGTGGTAATCCATTAAGTACGGAAGAAGTAATTAGGGATTTGGGGACCCAAGTAGATTGCAATCTCTCCTTTGACAATCACATTGCCAAAGTGGTTAGAAAGACATTCTATATAGCCCACCTTATCATGAAGGGGTTCACATCTAGATCAAGAGAGGTCATTGTGCCCCTCTACTCATCACTCATCAGGCCCATAATTGAATACAATGCCTCATTTGGGATGTACCTTACCCGACACCTGCTACAACTAGAAAGACCCCAAAAGTACCTCACCAAGAGGATCAAGGGACTCAAACAGATGCCCTATGCAGTTAGGCTAAAGAAACTCCAGCTCTACTCAGTTGCTTACCGCCTACTCAGAGGAGACCTGTGCCTGACGTATAAAGCCATGTCCAACCCAGAATTAATGGACATGCTCCACCTCAAGAAATCCAAATCCATCAGAGCTACACGCTCCAGTGACTTAAACCTCAGCACAGAAATAAATAGAACATGCTGGAGGGACAGATTCATATCCCAGAGGCTCCCCTCACTCTGGAACAAAATCCCAATCCATGTTAGACAGAGCCCCTCAATGACCCTCTTCAAGAAGAATATTGACGTTTGGATGGGAGATCGTAAATTTACCCCTGGGATCTCTTCTGTGTCACTGCTAGACAGAGGCATGGTAAATTCACCTTAAATGGGCTATCTTCTGTGACCTACAATACAGAGGTACAGTCAACTAATCTAAAAAGGGTGGTGAAAGCCAAACACACTCTGGCTAGGCTTGTAAATGCCTTAGGGCAGATAGCCTAGTATCAACCAATGAACCTATAAAGAATCACTACTCAGATTTTTTTAAACTTTTTTTAGTACGCATAAAATAATAATTAATAATGATGTCTGGGTTGTAGACCATGGATCCCTGACTTTCCAAATCTGTAGAGTTGTACCTCATTCGGTGAATGGAGCATCAGTGTACAACTCTTGGGTGGGAAAGGGAGGGCTGTAGAAGTAGGCCTGGATTCCTTGAAACTTGAAGGATCCACCAATCTAAACCCTCCTTTAAACAAGGTAGGAGTGGAATGACAAAGCCCAGAGTGTTGCATCCAAAGTGTCCTTAAAAAACACTGAATTTTTCTCATGTGCAGCATGGGAAATGTGGATGCCATGAACCTAGGGTTACCACCTGTGCCACTTTGTGAGGGACAGTCCCTCTTTGGGCAGTTGTGTCCTGCAAAACAATTGTAAAAATGGCAAATGTCCAGAGAGTTTAGGACACATGTATTTACTATATTATATGTAATAGTTGCATAAAATAGTTATGTATCTGAAACACCTAAATGTTATAAGAAACAGAATAAGCAACTAAAATGCTACAAGAATAAGCTTTTATTTAGGAAAAAAAGTGAAGTTCTGTCCTTTGTACTGGCTGTGGATATGTTTCAGCCTGCAAAATCTGATGTTTGTACCAAAAATGTCCCACTTTGGGCATTTGAAAAGGTGGCAACCCTACATGAACCCCAGGAGCTGTAGGAAACCTCTGCCGTCAAGGACTTCAAGGGTAAACAAGCCCTAGAGACAGGAAATTAGGAACAGGACCTTTTCCATGGGCAGTGAAGCTAACATCCTGTCTGTCTGAATCCTGCAGCCAAGAAAAATGTGGCCTTGAGAAGGGTTCAGAGAGGACTTTGATAATTTACAGTGAAGCCCAAACTCTCTAGAAGAGAAATTGTGAAGGTCAGATTCTCTAGAAGGTCTGAGGACTTGGACTGTATAAGAAGATTTTCTAGGTAAGGGAAAAGCTGTACACCCTGTAGTCTGCAATAAGCTATGACATGAGATAAACATTTCATGAAGAACGTAGTAAGCAAAACAGAAAGTCCCAGGAGAAAGATTTGTTTATATTTCATGAAGAACCTCGGTGTCGTAGACAGACCAAAGGGCAAAGCACAGAAATGAAAAGGTTAGGAAACAGAAAAATTTAAGAAATTTCCTGAACTGATGGTGAACGGAGATGTGAAGGTAAGCATCTTTTATGTCTAAATGACACCATGAAAGCTTGGGAAAGAAGGGTGAATGAAGTCAGCATTCAAAAGGTGGGGAATTTCAGAAAGGTATTTAAATGGCAGAGGTCCAGAATGGGCCTCCAGGGGCCATCTTTCATGGGGACCAAAAACATCCTGGATTAGAATCCCTTTCCCAGTGGGGGGGGGGGGGTGGACATTTTGAACAGTCCCTTGTGAAAGAGCAGATAGTACCCCGAAGAGAAAGTTCCAACTGTTCTTTTGGTAGCTGTGGGATACCCTTGAAGGAGGGAAAAGTATCTCAAACCAAGAAATATCCTTGTTTGAAGATGGACAGGATCCAACAGTCCTGTGTTATCAGTTTCCAAGCAGGTAAGGAAAGAAACAGGTGAAGAGAAAGGGGGGTGGGATGGCCCTGGAGGCAGGTAGTCGCATGTTACCAGGCTTGGGCTGGTGCTGAAAAGATGGTTTCTGAGATGG
Source organism: Protopterus annectens (assembly GCF_019279795.1). NCBI lineage: Eukaryota > Metazoa > Chordata > Ceratodontiformes > Protopteridae > Protopterus > Protopterus annectens. Next base: position 487,448,706 of record NC_056738.1, on the reverse strand, counting down.
TATGGAAGGAAAAAGTTTAGAAGAGGATTGTTTATTGGGACCTCTCTTTCCTTTGGAGGAAGAAGACAAAACAGGTTTTCTAACATAGGAGGCCTTAGCAGGACAGTTCATCTGGAAACTGGTGACAGGAGAAACAAGGGCATGTCTAAGATCCTGGATCTCCTTGCCTTTTTCTTGTAGTGATTTAAAAAGGTCTGCAAACGAGCTACCAAGTAAGGCTTTATTGTCAAGAGAGGCATCCATCACAGTTTGGCCTTGAAGTCATCATCAGGTAAGGGTTGTAATCAGAGCCAGGAGTACTTCCTTAAAACTCGCCCAGAAGCTGCTGCCCTGACTGAGGCATCCACAGCATCATAGCTGCACTTGACAAAGTGCCTTGTAACCTGGGAAGAAGAGCTGAGGAGACGAGGCAAATTAGCCTTGGAGGGTGAGTCAGAGAGCTCTAGGAAGAGCTTTCCTGCATCTGACAGGAGAGCCACGGAATATTTGGTCATGTGGGTTTGATAATTAATGGTCCTGAAGGCCAAGGTATCAGAGGTGTAAACTTTTTTCCCCAGTCTATCCATGACTTTGCTCTCTTTATCAGAGGGCAGGAAGGAAGATGAAGGCAACAGTTTAAAACCCTTGTCAGCTGAGATTGAAATAGCAGCTGGGGTCTGCAGAAAGGGCTTTGAAGAGGAATTTGGAATGCTCAGGCACCCTGTAAAATCTGAGCGCTTAGGAGCTGGTGGCTGAGAGTCTGGACATTTAGATGCAGCTGTAAAGGCAACCAAAAAGCTGGAAGAACTGGGGGGATGGCAGAAGGGGATGGGAATCCATCTGAAGGAGGTCATAGTACCTCTTTTGTATGTCTAACATCTGGCAATAGTCCCATTTAAAACCTCTTTAATTTTCAAAATATTTTCCCCAAATGTAATGCCCTCCCCAGGGGAATTTGCGCCATTAGATTCCATCTCTGGTGAAGCATAACTGAGGGGAAGCAACTTGGGTGGAATAAGCTAAGGACTCATCATCTAAGGAGTCCTCTTCATCACAGGAAGTGTCTGGAGACATCCTCTTAAATGGGGCACAGGGAGAGAAGGCAGAGGAACAGAAGTAGCCTAAGGCTGATGCAATGCCAAGAAAGCACTGAACAGGCCTTGTTTTCATTTTCTTTTTCTTAGGAGCTTCCATATGATAGAAGGTAGATGGGCCCAAAGTCAACCTGCACTCCATGATGTCCATATGCACATCCTCCCACACAGTGATTTGGGTGATGCCACATGGTCCTTCATTAATAACTAGGCATGGCATCACCCCTTTTCACCCATATCAGATGCCTGTAATTCCCTCACGGACGTGCTGGTAGAGTCCTTCGGGGTATCCACCATGGTACCCACCAAGGGAACGTCTACTGTTTCTGAGACGGCCTCTGGGATTACAACAGCCTCAGGTGGGATGCCTGGAAGACAGGGAGCAGCAGGGATATCAGGCCGAGGTCTCTTGGCCTTTTTTGATTGTGGTTCGTCTAAAGGGACCAAAGTAACCTCCATTTCATGTGCATAGCACTTAAGGAGTTGATTCTAGGAACAAACAAGTTGTGGAAGTCCTTATGTGGAATCTGCCTTCCACACTGACACTTGCCCTTCTTAGCTGACATGAAATCACCAAAAATACAAACAGTAGCCAAATTGTGGTTCGTCTAAAGGGACCAAAGTAACCTCCATTTCATGTGCATAGCACTTAAGGAGTTGATTCTCTAGGTAAAACTTAAGGGAAGCTAGACGGCTCCTAAGGGTTCTGGGGACAAAGGACTTATAGATGGCACAGCAGGTATGGTCGTGAGCTGGGCACAGGCGAACAAACAAGTTGTGGAAGTCCTTATGTGGAATCTGCCTTCCACACTGACACTTGCCCTTCTTAGCTGACATGAAATCACCAAAAATACAAACAGTAGCCAAAATATAATGAAAGAAAATCCCAATGGGGTACTAATCTGAACAACTGTTCACAACTAATCTGGCAAGTGAACATCCGAAGCAGGCAATCAGACAGGAGGCAGAAAAGTTCTGAGGTTGGTGCATGCTGATGTCCGCTTTATACCAGACATCTTTATGTCTGATGTATGTTGGATGATGTGCGGTGTCGCACGTACCTTACAGCAGCATTAAGACTTTTACATAATGGCCAGACGTGCCAGTCAGGCAGAGGCAAACTCCCTCATGTAATGAATACTGCAGCATATGAATTAGACAACATGGGTACATGACTCAGAGTAAAACATTACATATTTAACATATCAAGCTGCTAAAAGTCTATGGAGTCCACCAGAATGTTGTGGCTTGCCACTACATAACTGCTCTACCATATCTTCAGTCTCACTTTCTTGCTCTGCTTCATACAACTTTTCAGTTCCTCTGATACCTCATGCAAAATGCACTCCAAGCACTACCATTCCCTTCAAAGAACTTTTTTTTCTGTTTTTAAACCAATCATGCTTCAGCTCTGGTCAGCCCAATGACCCACTCATTCCACCCAAAGATGGGAACTGTCAGACAATTTACACTCCTTTTTAAACATCTTTATTAAATCATTACATTTTAAATTGCAATATAGGCTCATACACTGTTCTCACAAATTCCATTTACTTTTCATGAAATTTATGTCCATTCACTTCCCTTAAGGAATAGCTCTGAGCAATTAGGAAGGGCCCTCAGTCATGCTATGAAATGGACTCCATAAGCCTCACATTGTGGCTCTAAGATGTTCACTTCCAGGCTCAATGATACATGTGCATTTCCATTTACGTTATGCCAGCTGTAGGGTTGCATGCTATTATGCCACTGAAAGCCACTGGTGTCACGGTCCTCCACGACAAACCAAAATACAGCTAATTCCACAACTGTAGGTGACCTGACATCAGCTACTATACTTTCACGTTCCTGTGCCACTTGGAGAGCCCAAGCAGCTAAATAAACTCCTGCTGTCTTGGGCACAGTCAGGGCTTTATTCATCTAGGCCAGAGAGATGACTTTTATGAAGTAGTATTTTCATGTCAAACTTGAAATGCCTCCTTTACAAGTCACACACATTCCCTCATGCCATTCTGCCATTATTCTTTAACTGTAGCCCTCCTATTTATTCTCAAAGATTACGGCATCTCAAAACCATGTCCTCCAACATTCCCTTCTAAAGTATACATGCCCCATTTTTTCTAGCGTATATTATGCTTCCCAAGGCTGCAAGCCATCAACCCTCCTCCATTTCTTAACTGGTCCACTGATTCAACATAGACAAGACTTGACATTGGGATGATACCATGTAAGCAGTTAGCTGCAGTATGTATTTTTGGTCTCAACCTTCCCCCTGCAAGCAGCTGGTATGCATGCTTAGATGCAAAGGTTTGTAAAGCTTTCACCCTTGTGCATATATCCTCCTGCCTAGGCACAACAACGGCTTTCAAGTAAAGGTGGTCTGGTAGGCCAAAAATCCATGATCCCATGTGATGCATACTTTAAACCTCTTCTCCAGCAAGTGCCAGTAATGCAAAAAGCTGCAACATCTCGCTCTGCCTGCAACAGATAAAAGTTGAGAGTTGTTCCATCTCACCCACCCTCTTTCATGAGTTCCTCAAGCTCCTGGGCTCCTAGGCAATACTAAGTAATTTGGGATGCAGTCAGGACTTGAGCATACCACATAATAGAACCATGCAACTTCGCAGCTTTGGTTTATATCACATCCCTCAAAACATTGCACAAATTTCAGCTAACATTTCTTTGAATTTACACACACACACACACACACACACACACACACATATATATATATATATATATATATATATATATATATATATATATATAAATAAGACGTGAAATCATTCCAGATCAGGCCCTTTCCATTGCTTAAACAATACAAAGATGAATCTAGACAGAAAATAAATACAGAAAAAAAAGAAATGAATAGTTGAGTTAATGTGGTACAGAATATGAAAGGAGAAATCTCAGCAAAAATACACAAATGTGTGCATGCACACACCAAAGAGTACAGTTGTATACACTTACCATAAATGTAGATGTTCGAGTGTATTCACTGTTGCAGTCATTACAATTGGGTTATCCTGCTGGCAGGCTACCCTCAGTCGGCCTGAATTCCAAAGTCTAAGTCTGGCGTCAGTTGCGGTCACCTCTTCCCTGACGTCAGTGCGCCAGGGGTATAAAAGATGCAGCCAACGCCATTTTCTTCAGTTTTTCTTGACCCAGATGTCAGGTGACCCCCAAAAGGGTAGGCTAAAATATGTCAATAAAATATGCATGCATGCACCAAAGTATATATTTTGCCTTCATCTACAAGAAAATACACCACATAGGTTGTATAGAATAGAGAAGTACAGATAAGTTCCAGCAAAGAAATGGGGGATGGCGGGTTGGTAACCTGGACTGCAACAGTGAGTACACTCGAACATCTACATTTATGGTAAGTGTACACAACTGTACTATGTTCTTCGTGTTTCAATGTTGCAGTCATTACAATTGGGTTGAATCCCAAAGCTAAGGTTGGGAGGCTGGAGCTAAACAGCATTAGGGGCGGCTATTAGACCCTGCAGAACTGCAGTAGCAAAGCCTGCCCTGGATTTAGAGTAGAGTGGTAAGTGATAGTGCTCTGTGAAGGTGTGCACTGAACTCCAAGTAGCAGCCTCTAAAATGTCCTTGGTTGGTACTCCCCTGAGGAAGGCTGCTGAAGTGGCTGCTGCTCTGGTTGAATGTGGCCTAATGTCCTTAGGTACTGGCTTGCCATGTTGAGAATAGCAGAAACGAATGCAGTGGCCTATCCACTTTGAAATAATCTGCTTTGAGATAGCCTTTCCTTGTGATCCTGCAGCATATGCCACTAGTAATTGCTCTGTCTTTCTGAAAGCTTTGGTTCTGTTCAAATAGAAGCGTAGCTGTCTGTGTATGTCCAAAGAATGCAGAATTCTCTCCCCCTTATTCTGTGGGTTGAATAAAAGGTAGGCAGATGAAATGTTTGGTTAAGGGCCACACTGGACACTACCTTAGGCATAAATGCTGGGTTTGTCAGCAGAGAAACCCTGTCTGGATAAAAAATGATAAAAGCTTCCACAGCTATGAGTGCCTGCAGCTCTGAGACTAGTCTTGCAGAAGTTATTGCTAGGAGCAGAGCTGTTTTCCAGGACAAAAACTTTATATCAGCTGCAGCAGTTGGCTTGAAAGGAGGCAGTGTGAGTTTTTCCAAGACACAATTGAGGTCCCATGCAGGTATTGGTGATCTCCTTGGAGGCCTTACATTTGTGGCCCCTCTGAGGTACTACCTTAACAAAGGATGAGAAAAGATTGGTGGCTCTGTAGTCTAATGAGCCGAAATGGCAGAGGCATGAATTTTTATAGATGAAAAAGATAGGCATCTCAGTCAAGTATTGCAAAATCTGAGGAATGTTTGGTACAGCTGTGTCAATTCCTTGTGCCTGGTTCTAAGCACAGAATCTCTTCCATTTTCCAGCATAAGATTTTCTAGTACTAGGCCTCCTGGCCTCCAAAATGACATTCATCACCGCTTTAGTGAGAGGTGTGTTTTGTATGACTACATTATCCGCCATGCTGCCAGATTTAAGGTCTTGAGTTGGCGGTGCAGGATCTAATTGTTCTGCTGGGACAGTAGATGAGGTACTTGAGGTAAAGTCCAGGCTGGGCAATGAGACAAGCTCCTTAAGATTGGATACCAGTACTGGTGTGGCCAGTCTGGGACAATCAGTATCATTTTTGGCTTCTCCTGTCTGACCTTTAGGAGTACCTTGGGAAGGAGAAGCAGAGGAGGAAAGGCATATACTGTTGAGTTTTTCCAGCTGAAAGATAGGGCATCCACTTTCCATGCTTGTCTGTGATAAGTCCTTGTGCAGAATCTCTTTAGTTGGCAGTTGTGAGGTGAGGCAAATAGATCTATGTCCGGGCATTCTCATTTCCTTGTTATCATGCTGAAGACTTGTGGATCCAATTTCAACTCGTGGGGATCCATGAGGTTTCTGCTTAAGTTTGTCTGCCAGAGTATTTATCTTTCCTGGCAGGAATTGTGCCTGCAGATGTACTTGGTAAGTCAATGCTGTGTCCCACAAAGTCATGGCTAGTCTGCAAAGGGGGTAGGGATGAGTGCCTCCTTGCTTGTTTATGTACCACAAGACTGTGGTATTGTCCGTCTTTATCAGTAGTTGTCCCGGATGAAGTAGGCCCTTGAAGGCTGCAGGGCATTTTGAACAGCTAGCATATCTTTTTGATTGATATGTAGAAGCATTTGGTTTGTGGACCATGTGCCTTGAATACATCTTCCTGCCATGTGGGCTCCCCAGGCATAATCCGATGCATCTGTTGTTAATGTCTGTGTGGCTGGGGGTAGAGTGAATGGCTGTCCCTTATTTTGGTGACAGGCCTTCACCCACCATCGAAACTCCTGTTGCAGGCAGGGAATGAGAGTAGCTATTGTTTCCAGGCTGTGGCAATGTTGAGTTCAAACACTTTTTAGGTACCACCGAAGTTTCCTCATATGCAGTCTTGCATATGGAATTAGTAGAATGCAGGATGCCATGAAGCCCAAAGCCTGCAGAATTTTTCTTGCAGATAACTGGGCCTTTGTTGCCAACAGTTTGAAGTAGGTAGTCAGTTGTCTTTGTTTGTCTGGCACGAGATAAGCCATCTGGGCAGTTGTATTTAAGCTTGCACCCAGGAATATTATCTCTTGAGAGGGTACTAGTTTTGATTTCTGTCCGTTGACTGTGTACCCTAGGCATGATAGTAATCTGTGTACAAACGCCAGATGCTGTAGTAGAATGTCCTTGTTCTCTGCTTGAATGAGGCAGTCATCCAAGTAAGGATATATTTGTATTCCTCTTTGTCTGCAGTATGCAATTACTGGTGCCAGGCACTTTGTGAAGACCCTGGGCACAGTAGATAAGCCAAAGGGCAGTGCAGATAATTGGTAATGCATTGAGCAAGCTATAAATCTGAGGTATCTTCTGCATGTTTGTCTGATTGGGACATGCAGGTATGCCTCTTTTAGATCTAAAGTCACAAGCCAAGCCTTCTTGCCCAACATGGGCAGAAGCTGCTGTAGAGTCAACATTTTGAATTTTGGAATATCCAGTTATGAATTTAGAATAGATAGGTCCAGTATTGGTCTCCAGGCTTTGTCCTTTCTGGGTACCAAGAACAGTCTTGAATAGAATCCTTGTCCCTGCTCTTGCTCTTGTACTTGTTGAATGGCCCTCATGTCCACGAGGGATGAAACTTGTTTTTGTGCCTCTGCCCATTGATTGCGTGGCAGGTCTGGCATACCATTTGGCCTTGGCAGGATGTGAAAGTGGAACCTGTAAGCCTTGTGATACTGTATTTAGAACCCATTTGTCCTGGGTGATCATGTGCCAATTTTGTGAAAAAAGTGCTAGTTTCCCCCCCAAAGGGGCTGCCAAAAGATAAGTGCTTGGTACTGGAAGGGGAAAGTCATTGAGACTGTTTCCTGTATGGCTGTGATTTTTCCTCTCCACTCTTGGAGGTAGAAGCACCCCATTGTTTAGGCCTGTATGTGCCTCGGGGCTGTGATCTGCCTCTGGGGCGTTTGTATCTGCCTCTTTGTGGCCTATCGGACACTGGAAAGGACCAATTATTTGTAGGCCAGTTCCTGCTAAATCTGGGAGGCTGTACCTGTAAGAAATCCTTGACTGTTTGCATAGATTTAGCTTTGTCCATTATTTTCTTTAACACCAAAGTATCATGCTGTAATGGAGCATCTAATAGTTTTGCTTTAACATGATCAGGCAGATTCTGTTCTTTTAACCAAGCAAGCCTCCTAATGACAGAACCTGTAACAGCGGCCCTGCAGGAGGCCTCTAGAGAATCAAAACCACATTGCAAAGTATGCTTTCCAACTTGTTCAGCTGCATGCAATAAATCCTGCATTTCTTTGTTGTCTGCACATTCTGAATTTGTTGACATTTTCTGTTTAAGCAATGACATAAGATATTGCTGATATTTAAGCATATGAAATTGGCAATTTAAGGCTCTTACAGCCAAGGTAGCAGAAGTATAAATCTTTTTACCCCATCTGTCTAGGGATGTAGAATCCCTATCAGAGGGGATAGGGTTTTTTGCAGTAGAAGCCTTGACCCCTTTGGGACCCTGACAGATGGTTTCTGGGTCAGCAGCAGGGTTTTTATAAAGAAATTTATGTGACTCAGGAACCCTATAGTATCTGTCTGGCTTAACAGGAGCTGGTGGTAATGAGTCTGGAGATAGACTGGACTCTGAAAATACATCATCTACAATGTCTAACACAGGTGGGATAACTAGGGGCCTATGCTGAGGTAATAAAAGGAAGTCTCTGAGCCTTTTCTTGGATTCTGAGTAATCCTGGCTGTCCCAGTGGAAATGCTCCCTCATAGTATGCAGTGCCTCCCCAAAAGAATAATCCTCGGGAGGAGAGGCTGAAGGGATAGATTCTTCAGAATCAGAATCCTCATAGGGAGGAAGAGAGTAATCCTGTTCAGAGGAGGAATCAGAGGAAATGGAAACCTGGTCTTAAGATTCGTATTCTAACTCTTGCCTAGGCCTCTTATCGGGAGGGGGATGGGAACCCCTGATCAAAGTAATTAGGTCTTCGGCCATTTTAAGCATCTGTTTTTTAGGCATGGAGACCTGTCCAGGAGAATGCTGTACTTGTTTCTTTGTCTTTAGAATTGCTTTAGTCTTTACCTTTGAAGCTGAAGTAGGTTTCACATATAACTGTGTAGGCCTAAAAACACCCTCAGAAGCCGATGCCTGCTCAGCGGCTCTGGACCCATCTGAGGTAATAGTTTCAGAGTGTCCAATACCTTGAGTTTGCAGCGGCCTTGTCGGCTCCACGTGGGAGTCAGAAGTGGCCTGTGGCTCTGAGATAGCGGGCGTCAAGGGCTGCGAAAGCACTTCACTGAGAACCGGCGAACCGGCGACAGGCCTAGCAGAAGCCTCATCAGTTTTGGATCTCGGATGCCTGTCCTCTTCTTTTTCCTTGCGCTTTTTATAAACTCCAGTAGTCAGCTGATCCGACGGCATTATATAATTAAATTTTCTGCCAACGTAATGGAATGCAACATCGTACCGACGCTTAACAGTGCATTGGTTAAATCTAGCACAAAACCGACAACTAGCAACATTATGGTCAGGGCCTAGGCAAGGAATACAGTAAGAATGAAAATCCTTATGAGGTATTTGCTTCCCACAAGAAATACAATTATTAACTTTTTCTGACATCGGTCTGGATTAAGAAAAAAGTTTCCCCAACGGGGTACTTAGCTTTAATGAAGACTTTGGATCTGAAATTCGAATTTGAAAAACTCAGGAGTCGGCCGACCGGCACTTGCGAACTACTTTTGCTTCGGGCACCGCGTGGCAAGAATGACTGAAAAAATTGGCGTCGCTGCATCTTTTATACCCCTGGCGCACTGACGTCAGGGAAGAGGCAACAGCAACCTACGCTGGACCTAGACCTAGACTTTGGAATTCAGGCCAACTGAGGGCAGCCTGCCAGCAAGATAACCCAATTGTAATGACTGCAACACTGAAACACGAAGAACATCATATATTTGTCCTAAAAGAACAGTACAAGACGGTGTGAAAAAAAGCACAACAGAGCTAGAATACAAGACATTTTATTACAGCTGTATCAGCATTATCACAATTTGTATCACCATTTCCACCAGGTTGTGGAATTTATTTAAATATATAAAGTCAGAAAAACAATGTTTACCACATTAAAAATCACATTAACAAAAAAGTTGAAGCAGATATATTCCTACTGTAAACACATAATTCAGCACAAAAATTACACATTACTTTTGTATAATAGCTGTTCATAATGTGCAGACAGTGAGAAGAAAACAGAAAAATGTTTTTAATGTGCAGTTTAACAGAGCATTTGGGAAGATGCACAAATCAGTGGAAGGTCAAAGGAACCATATACAAAATAAGTGCTAGTACATATAAATACAAGTATGATATCTATACCAATATGTGTGAATAGGTTAGCTATAAATATATATCCTATATATATATCGCACATCACTACTGATTTATGCACGCATACACACTAGTATAAAAATATGTGTGTGTGTGTGTACACACACACACATAGATATATATATATATATATATATATGTATACATATATATATATATATATGTATACATATACATATACATATATATATATATATACATACATACACACACACACACACACACACACACACACACACACACACACACACACACACACACACACAATTGGTCCTTAAAGGCTTTACTAATCTGGACACATCTGCAACATTCATTGCACAAGACTTTACCCGCATATAAACTGCATACAGGTGACGCCCCATTTCCCTACTCCCTAATTTGGTAAGGCCTCCTGTACAAATCTATGGGATATATACATCTGCCATGGTTAACAGTTCACCAGAGTATTCAAGAAAAAGTGCTATACTATTCAAAAAATTGAAAGAAAAAAAATACAGCTTACTACAGGGGGGTGTACCTATATACTTTGGTGTGGATATACTAACTCTCTTACCTTCTCTGGGTAAGGTGCTTTGTATATCCTTAAACAGCTGTCACCTCACTTCCTAAATCCACTCATTAACCTAGCATGCAAAATTCAGCTACTCATGTCATAACTTCTTGGAACATAGAAGTTATGGGTCCTTCTGAAACACTTTAAATGGCAATATCATGGAACACTAGTTCTCCTTGAAACTCCTCATATTCCATTGGTAAACCTGAGGGGCTCATAATCACATAACACTTTGAAGTGACATTTGGAATACATTCTTGCTACATAAATACAGGTCTTAACCCCATAACATCTTGCAAACAAGATAAACTGAAAAACAAAAAATAGAAGGAGGAGAATTCATAGCCAGACAGCTGCAATAGAAACTTTTTATTAATGTTAAGCATTTTCGTCCTTTAATAAAATGGATTCTGAAAAAGTTCATTTTATTAAAAGATGAAAGCGCAACAACTTAACATCTAAGTTTTTCATTGCAGTTATCTGACTCCAAAATCTCCTTCCTTTTTTTTTTTTTTTTTTTTTTAATATAGGTCTTAACCCCTTTATTGACCTTAAAAAAAAAAAGTTATGTCTTACCACAACATTCCATCTATGTTATCGATCTTCACTAATCCTTAACTGCGGGCTCTTTTCACAGCCTCAGAACCACCTCGCCATTATTCCAGCTCGCCTTCCGAAACTCTCGAGATAAGCTCTACCCACAATGCTCCTCACCAAATTACCTCAGATCGAATTTGCAAACTATAGTGACAGACGATAAATAATAGATAACAGGCCATATTCTGAGTCCATATTATGAAACCAGTCACTGGGAATATTCGATCCACCAAGAATTTTAAAAGCCAGGGGAAGGAGGTAGGGAATGTCAAGGATTAGTGAAGATCAACAACACAAATGGAACGTTATGGTAACAACTTCTTTATCCGAAGTTGGTCAATTTTCACATAATCCTTCACTGTGGGACAGTCGCCCTAGCTGCCTGAATGTTGGGAAGTCTTGTGGAAAAATATTCCTGACCACCATAAAACCGAATGATGTACATCTCCTACAGACCTGGTCCAGTTTGTAATGTGTACTAAAGGTATGAGGAGATGCCCATGTTGCTGCTGCACAAATATCGTCTAAAGAAGCTCTGGCATGAAAAACTGCTATAGCTCTCGTTGAATAAGCTTTTACAGGACCTGGTGGGTGGAGTCCCTTTCTATTGTACACAAAGGTGATACAGTCCTTAAGCCATTTTGCCAGGGTAACTTTAGATACTGGACTGCCTAGAGAGACTGAAAAAAGGCAATAAACAGATGGTCGGATTTTCTAATCCTTTGTTCAGTGAAGGTAGAAACGTAATTGTCTGTGTACATCTAGTAAATGTAGACAGTATTCCCCTTCATTAGAAAAATAGGGAAAAAAGATTGGGAGATGTAAAACCTGACTGATATTGGACTCAGAAACAACCTTTGGTAGGAAAAAGTGATTTGTCAGGAAGGAGACCCTGTCCTTATGAAAGATTAAGTAGGGGGGTTTGCAGGACAAGTCTTGTATTTCCGATATTCTCCTGGCAGAAGTGGTAGCTATTATAAACAAGGTTTTCCAGGACAAGAATTTTAAGTCATAACTTGCTGAAGGTTCAGAAGGTGAAGAAATAAGAGACTGAAGTACCAAATTCAAATCCCATAGTGCAGAGGGTTCTTTACATGGAGGTCTGAGCATTAAGGTTCCTTTCAAAAAGGTTTTACAAAGTTTACATGACATAAGTTGTGCTGCGGTAGCGTTGTCGCCTCACAGTATGATGTTGTCCTGTTCGATTCTCAGCTAAAGCGTCTTCTGTGTGGAGACATGCGTGAATGGGCGTACCTTCGTTGAAGGTTGTGCATCAGAGCTGTCAACTCGGTACGTAAAAATCTACTGCCAATCATTAGCGGACCGGAGTTCCGCTGTGGCGACCTCTAACTGGGAAAAGCCGAAAGATACAACAACATGACATAAGTGATAAACCATTGAAAACAATATTGAAGTTAGACATTGCAGCAAGATGCACCCGAACAGTACAGGCTGATGAGTGAGGCTAAGAAGTCTAAAACCTTGTCTATGAGTGCTGAATATGGGTCAAGAGTACAGTCTAGTGACTACTCAAACTTTAGCCACTTGTTATGATACAATTTTCTAGCTGAAGGTTTGTGGTGAGCCAGAATGATGCATTGGACCGTGGAGGTGAGGGAGGGATGCCTGGCAATCATGGCAACTGGAGAAGCCACACAGTGAGCTTGAGATGTTGTAGATTCAGAAGAACCAGTCTCTCCGGCTGGGACAATAGGTCTGGAGATGAGCCCAGTTATCCAGGGTTTCTGAACCAGATGAGGCCATAAGAAGGAAAACCATACCTGTTGAGGCCAGAATGGGGCAATGAGAATTATTCTGTTTTTCCACCTGTTGGCTTTCTTTACAAACTGGCATATTAGTGGAATTGGAGGAAAGGCGTAGAATAGACCGGGGCCAATCATGAAGGACAGTGTCTTTGGGTGACTCCCCCCGGGGGGATTAGGGCAAAGTAACTGCTGCACTTGTTGTTCAGAGGTGAAGCAAACAGGTCACAGCAAGGTTGGCCCCAGTGGAGGAATATGTTGTCTGCCACCAATGGATCGATAGACCACTCGTGAGGCATGATGATGGCTCTGCTCAAATTTGTCTGTAATCATGGTGGAGCTCCATGAAATGTGCAATGCCCCCAGAAAGCAGTCAGAGAAAATCACCCATTGCCACACTCTGAGCGCTTCTTGACAAAGGGTAAGATCTGGTTCCCCCTTCCTTGTTGATGTACCACACTACCAGCATATTCTCTGTTTGTATTGCAATCACTTCCAATGGGAGGGTATCTTGAAATGCCTGCAATGCTAAGATTCTGAAAAATCCTGACTCTCCCAATGAAAATGTTCCCTTAAGGTATGCAAAGTTTCTCCAAAAGAAAAAACAGAAGGGATGGATTCTTCTGCATCAGAGTCCTCATAAGGTGGAATAGATAATTCCTTTTCAGAAGAAATGGAAACCTGATCTGAAGATTTATAATCAGTGCCTTGCCTAGGCCTCTTAGCAGGAGGGCGTTGGGAACCCCTGATCAAGATAATTAAATCCTCAGCCATTTTGATCATTTGTTTTTTAGGCATAGGAGCCTGTGCACATGGCCCAAGGGTTGGTTTTTTTAGACATAGAAGTTGGTTTTGGCCTAGGTTTTAAAGATGGTGTTGGTTTAATATACAAATCTTTAGGCCTGAAAACACCCTCAAAAGCCGGTGCCTGCTCAGCAGCTCCAAACCCATCTAAGGTAGAGACATCTGCGGGCTCAATACTTAAAGTGTCTCGCGGCATACAGGACTCCGAATGGGTCTCAGTAGAGGCCTGCAAATCAAAAGTAGCGGGTATCAGGGGCTGCGAAAGCGCCTCACTGAGTACCGGGGGAACCGGCGACTGGCTTAGGAGAAGCTTCGTTGTCTGTTTTGGACCTCAACGGTCTGTCTCTTATTTTTCTTTGCGTTTTTTGTGTATTCCGGTAGTCTGCTAACCGACGACATTTATGGATAGTTAAATATTGAGCCAAAATATTTAGATGCAAAAATTTACCGACGCTTAATTGTGCGTTGGTTAAATTTAGCACAAAACCGACAGCAAGGCACATTGTGGTTAGGGCCTAGGCAAGGAATTAAGTGCAAATGAAAATCCTTATGAGGTATTTGCTTCCCACAAGTAATACAATTATTAACTTTTACTGATATTGGTAAGGAGCAAGAAAAAGTTTCCCCAACAGGGTACTTAGCTTTAGGTTGAAGACTTCAGTTCTGAAACTCGAAAATGAAAATTTAAGATGTCGGCCGACTGACACTTACGAACTGCTTCTGCTTCGGGCACCGTGCGGCAAGAAAGACTGATGAAAATGGCGTCGGCTGCATGTTTTATACCCCTGATGACCTGACGTCATCAAAGAAGGGACAGCAACCGACGCAGGACCCAAGATTTTGTAATCAGGCCGACTGAGGGCAACCTGCCAGCAGATTACCCAAATGTAATGACTGCAACAGTGAAACATGAAGAACATGAAGAACATCCCTGATTCTGCGGGACACCTCTGCCTCTTGAATGGTATCTTCAAAGTCATTGCCAGGTGAGTCCTGGAAAGGTACGTGGGTCTTTTTGAGCCACAGCCTACCACTTCTCTGGTATCTGAAATAAGGCTGTTGAGGAGTGGAAAAGGATATACCCACGGCAGAAAGGGTCTTCCCATTTTTCTCACATCTGGCTAGAGTATCTCTACCTTTGGGGCCAAACAAGGATGATCCGTCAAACACAGCACTGATGAAAAAAGACATAAATGGCTCTGCAAAATCACATAAGCATATCCAGGCATGTCTCCTAATGGCTACAGCTGAACCCACTGCTCGTCATCCCTTCTGCAGCATTAGCAATTAGCCTCATGGACAAACCAGAGGTAGATTCTAGGGTGGCGAGCTGAGAAGTCACTTTGTCTCGAACTCCTTCAGCTACTGCTCCTGAAAGAGTACCTGAAAGCTCTTTAATCAGATCTCTTTGAAGCCTGGTAAACTGCGCCATATAGTCCAAGGACCTGAGAGTGATGGTCAATGAAGCATATATGCACTTCCCAAATCTATCCATCGTCATAGACCTTTTGTTAGGAGGATGGATAGTAGGACTTTCATCAGCGAGTTCCTTCTTGGTGGCTGTCACAGCCACCATGGCGTCCACAAGAATACCTTTGGGCCAGTGTTCCTCATCTTTAGGGGCAGAGAGAATGCAGTCAGGCCTCTATGGGATCGGCTTGACAGAGTCAAGTAATTTCCAAGCCCGCTGAGCAATCAACTTAATAAGATAATCAGTGAGTGGAGAGATCTAAGTGGTAGAGGGCTGGGCACAAAAAGCCTCTAGGTATACAGATTTCTCTGAGGAAGGCTGGAGGGTAGTCCAGCCATCCCTCTGTTTAGGGATTTCTAGGATGTCCCTGAAGGAAACATCTTCATGGGGTGACTCGAGGAGCCTTCCCCCTCATCGAAATCAGTATCTTCTGTGAAGGACTCTTTAGGGGAGTCCAAGTGCTTCCTCTTGCACTTTTTCTTTGAAGGTCCCTCTTTAGTGGGGTGCTCCGGAGAGGTATCCGAAGATGACACAACCAATGTGGCTTGATCGCGAGACTTTTGTGCCCTCAGTCCCAGGGTAGAGACTGGAGGAAACTCTGGTCGAGGGGATGGACAAGACATTTGGACCAACAGGGAAGTCATAGATTGTTTGCTCACAATGGACAAGGCCCTCTCCATAGCCTGGAAGGCAGGTAACCCTAGAGATGGATGGGAGCCCAGAACTGAAATAGACTCTTTTGGAACCGTTGTCCCACCCCGCACTGAGGAAGCCACCTCCAAAGCAGAAGCCAGGGTCGAACTTATATATGCCGAAGCACTGAGGGGCATGGAAAGCTCTGAAAGAATCAAAGTCAAACCCTGCCCCTTGGAACTGGCAACGAAGCCCCGACAAACCAGAACAACTCAGAGTAACTATCGGTGCCAGAGAAGGAGCTCCGATCAGCACCAAAACAGTCAAAGCTAGGAAGGTTGGTACCTGGGGGGGCACCGAAATCTCAGCTGGAGTTGAAAAAGGAATAGGTAGAGGTGTGGAAGAAGGTAAGGTTCCAGAGCTAACAATGTTAGGAACAGTGGAAGGAGGTAATCTCCTTGCCGTAAGAAGCTGGTCCACCAGTCTCATAATATCAGATTCAGACAGCCTCTTGGTGAACTGAACAGAGGAGGCCGATGGAGATCTGGGTGGCTCCCTCTCCAGAAAGGGACTGGGAGCACGGACCACAAATGGATCTACTGAAGGGGAGTAAGATTTATGGGGTAAAATTGTCTGAGGGTCCTTCAGTTCCGAGTGGTCGTCTGGTACTGAAGGGGGTGTTTTCTGCACAGATACCGGTACTGAGGGCATTAATGCTGAAGAGGTCGATGTCGAAGAGGAGGCTGTCAGCACCATGGGGGATTTGGCCATTTTAGAAAGCGGTTCTGAGGAGGGTGTCAGAACTGAGCGACTTTGCTTCTTCAGTTTGGAAGACGAGGAAGAAGAGAACGAACTGGGTTCTCTTTCTGGACCAGACAGGCCCTCCTCAAAGCCCGATTTAAGAAAGCCTTTTTAGATAAGTTTGTTTTTGCAATCTAGTAGGGTTCTGGAACTAAACCAGTGACAGATTGCACAGTCTTCTTGTAGATGGAACACACCAAGACAATATACACAGTGTGTCCATCCGAATTAGGCATTTTCCTTTCACATTTTTGGCACCTCTTGAAGCCAGAGGTGCCTTTAGAGGGTTTATCGGCCATAACGAAAAGCCAAGGCCAACACACACACACACACCTAGGAATAAAAAGGGCTTTTTTTTTTTTTTTAAAAAGGAGAAGAAAAGGGAAATACCAACAGTGATACATAGAGTTACTTGAAGGTAAAGGGGAAAAAAGTACCAACAATATTACTTGAGGAAGTCTGCCTAACGGTAAAAGGGGAGAAAACATATTCACACACGCACTAAAAAACTATCTAAAGGAGGAGCAGGGTAGTATAGATAGCAGGGATTACAGATAGAATATAGAAAACTAGGAAAAACTAACTTACAGTTTTGAAGATTAAGCTAGCGAACAAGAGATCAGAGAGAACGCGCCTGGGGCTGCGAAGCAGCAAATGAGATCTGAAGTAATTTGGTGAGGAGCATTGTGGGTACAGCTTAGCTCGAGAGTTTTGGAAGCCACAAGCTGGAATACTGGTCGAGTTGGTTCCAAGGCTTGGAATCGAGCTCACAGTCAAGGATTATGTGAAGGCTGACATCAGATTTGATATTACTTCATCTGAAACGCCATTACCCAATCAAACATCCAGAAGCAGATCCAAAATTATCTACCATCTCTGGAAATACTCATCTTAATTTAGGCCTTTCACAAAATGGGATTCTTTGTGACCCTACTAAACTTTACCAAGAAACGTCCACTAGCCTGAAAATATACATCTCAATACCCATAATATATGTAAAAAAAATGTGTTGGTTCACATCTGGATTATACATCATATTCCTGCCTTTTCTGTATTACCAGAAACGCAACTTAATCCATACACTACCAGCTATGAAATTTTACCAGTTAACAGTATCCTAGGAAAGAAAACAATCAAAGGGACAGGTTGAGTTGTTATTGACCCCACCTTTGTCTCTCATTTAGCCAAAAGTGAAGCCATTCTTATACAACTGACCTGTTGGCACAGTGGCAGGGTATCTACCTGGATGATTGACACCTAGAACTGCCAAGCAACTTGGGAACCAGCTCACCTAGTACAGGGGTGTTGGTACTTCAGTGCACTATTCTGCTCTCTAGGGAAGGCACAAGAGTAGTATTAGTATCACACAAGCACATGAGAATACTGAGGGAGAACTCTGATGTTAACACATTATGAATGGAAACACTCATGGATAGTGCTTTTGTCACTATACACCTACTTCTCAGAGGAAAGACAGATCATAAAAAATAAAAGGCCCAAGGTTATGAGAGTAATACTGGTTGGGAATTTTTCCATCTCTCCCACCCGACACCAAAAGATAGATAACTGCACTGCCAACTAAAACCACAGTTTGGCAGCTCTGTTCCAGGAAAGTGAAGCCAGTTGGTTTAAAGAGGTGTTAAGGGAGCAGGAAGGGCACTGACCGTCTCTCTGCCCAAGGGAAGCCAAAAATAGTAAATAAAATTATATCATGCAGCCATTCTCACTGCGGTTTAGATCAACACACAGAACTCCATAACCCTTATAGTAACTACATCCTTCCAGATGTCCCTAAACTCGGAAGAAAATATTCTTGGATTGTCTTTAACATTAGAGGTGAACGCATTAGGAGACAAATGTGGACTGGTCTGTAGCAAAGTATTACAGTTTCATCTTTCCCTCAACGTATTTTTTTAAAATGTTAACGGTAATCAAACAGACCCTTTTCAGGTTTAACCTGTATGTACAACACTTACACCACAAAAAGCAGAATGAGAAATACACAGAATTTGCACACCAAAAATGACAAAATAAGGAATACAGTCAAATGAGAAGAGTGCAAAAAACTGTTAAAGTGTATATTATACAATAAATATATATATATATATATATACACACACACACACACACACATAAATACATACATATATATATACACACACACACACATATCTATATATAAAAATTGAAGTGTCACAATCTCTCTAAACTTGCACAGTACATATTGCAAACAAAACAACTAGAAGAAACATCACAGGAAAAATCCCATCATGTTCTTTCATCCTGGCATACAATAATATTATGTCAGACTGCGCAAGCTACAATCAAATGTTCACTGTCTGGGATCGTACAGAAAAAAGAAAACAAAATTTCAACAGATATAAGAAATACGATTTTCAGTTCCCATTCCTTTCCTAAATTATCCCCGTGCATAAAGGTGGTCATTCCAAAGATTTATCTAACTACAGGCCTATAGCCATATTATCCCCATTGGCAAAAAGCATGGAAAAATGCATTCATAAGCACATTTTAAGCTACCTACTAGAAAACAACTTACTAGCCACCTGCCAACATGGCTTCAGACCATTTCATAGCACCACCTCTGCTCTCTTATCTTTTACCAACTGCATTAATAGAAATCGAAACAGCAACATTCTATCATCAGCCCTCTTTATTGATCTGTCAAAAGCCTTTGACATGGTTAACCACCACCTCCTCCAAAACGTACTCAAAAACTTGTCACTGGATGCAATTGCTATACAGTGGTTTCAGTAATACTTAAATAATAGGCAACAGGCGGTACTATGGGAAAATAACCTGTCTTCCCACCTCCCAGTTGCCCTCGGTGTCCCTCAAGGCTCCATACTGGGTCCTCTCCTCTTCTCTATCTTTACAAATGACTTATATTCTGTAATACCTCAAGCTACCTGTATCCAATACACAGACAATTCCACACTAATATGCTCAGCCACTTCTCCATCCAAATTTCAATCCCTAACCCAAAACATCTTTAGCACAGTAGAGAATTGGCTTCTACACCGATGCCTCATCTTGAACCCAAAAAAAAAAAAAAAATTGTTACTATTCATTCCCATCCGTAGGGCCACCCCACTGAACTTTACTGTTACATCTAGCAATGGAACTCTCATATCTCCTGATCCTACCACAAAACTACTTGGGGTACCAATTGATAATAACCTCACCTTTGAGCCTCACATCTACAACACTACAAAAACAGTAAATAAAAAATATGAACCAATTAACAGTTGCCCATAAGATCCTGTATCAACCAACAAATACACCAATACTCACTAACCTTATCACTCCCTATAATAATCTCAAGACCCTATCCTCATCAAACAAACTACTGGTACAAATATCTAAACCCAACAATTCGGCTGGTGACTCATTGTTCTCAAATACAGTGGGTAAAACCTGGAACACCCTCCCTAACCATCTAACCTCCCTATCCTCAGTTACCTTATTTAAAAGCAAACTGAAACCTTACCTTAAATCACATTGGTTATGCCCCTGTGCTAACCCAGACTAACTTCCTACCTTGCCCCTAAACACTAATCTTTCTACCTGTTTTAAGCTTGTCTACTTATCTACCAACAATCATGTGTGTGTCACTTTAGAGTTTAATAGTATAATTTAACATATTTTGTATGAATATCCACAGCTGTTATGTACTATGATTATTTTTATTTTTTCCTGATTAATACATTATATGCAATGAAATGTAATGATTGACAAAACTTTGTATTGCACCTGTGTTTTTGTAAATATTACTCTGTCTGTGGAGCTTTTCTCCCCGGGCCTCCACTGAAAATGGACATATATACAGTTGGACCAGCCCGGTCAACAAATGTAAAATAAATAAAAATATTCAAGTAATCCATATGAAAACCATTTTAACTGAACCTTGGTGATGCTGCCGAACATTTTAAAATTTGTTCTTAAACATCCTTATTGACCTAGCCCTATTACAAAGGAACACAGTTAAGGATATGTCGGCACTAATTCACAACACAATTAGAAACTCTGATGCACAACAGAAATCTTGCATGGAAATCTATCATAACAACAAACTTAGAAGCCTAGACTCGCATAGTAGGAAATAAGAAAGAAAGTTAAGTCTTTACTTCTTTCAAGTGAAAATTCTTACTACCTCAAACAACATGAACCTAGCAAAGTACAATCTGGAAAAATACAGATTTACAAGCCCTGGAAAAAAAGCACAACCCTGCTCGCTTCCAAACTTCTTAAATTAAGCAGCAGCAAACCAGTTTTACATTATCCAAATATACCCTTGTCCATGCCCACAATGGTCACCAGTCCCAAACGTATAATAATTATGGATAAGTTACACTGTCTACTTAACTTTTTCTCTCCAGTTCTCTTGGTTTAACTTCTCAAAGTCTTTCAGGTTTAATACAATGATGAGAATGGAGCCTATTCCTAAGTCAGGGTATAATTAAGGTTCATGAAATTAGTATTGTTTCAATCTTTGATGTTAGCCAAAAGCGTTCCTCATAGCACCTACAATGTGCCCAGAACTGTCTTCTTTTGTAACTCATATGGAGCTACATGTACTTGTAGCATCTCTTGGTTTAATTACTTATGGGTTTGTAGTACTATGACAGGAATGGACTGCATAACTACATCAAAACATGATTAAAGTTCATGAAATTAGTATTGTTTCAGTCTTTGATGCTAACCAAAGGTGCTCTTTGCAGCACTAACAGAACGGACTTCTCCTGCAATTCATATAGAGTAACCTGTATTGGTATCATATCTAAGTGCAAGTGCAGATTTTTATTAAACCCAATGTTCCTACTACTACTAGAACTGTCTTGGTTATCTTTCTTCTACATTGCTCTCATTTTGTCTATGTCTGTTTGATTTCTATTCCCACTTGACACTGGAATGATTCTGCTAAACTAAGCAGAGAGGTCACCTTAGACTTCCTCTCCTAGTGTTTTAAAACTTTCATTATGTTTGGATCTGATGAGGTCAGTAGACATGCATGCAGTCCCACAACTGCAGATCTATACATGTAATACATTTCAAGGAGATCCATTTCTCCTTCAGAGTGTAGAATGTATAATCTTTGTAAATACTGATTTTTGTACATAACTTGATAAGCATGAAGTTTTTCATTTTCCTGTCCAACTGAGCAATATATTTTGGAGCCCATCACTCACACCAAAACTAAGTTACAACAGGAAGAGCAAGTTGATTTAAAGCTTGAACTTTATGATGTATTTATTTATTTTTATTTTACATTTGTTGACTGGGCTAGTCTAACTGGATATATGTCCATTTTCAATAGAGGCCCGGGGAGAAAAGCTCCACATAAAATAAACAATACATTAGAAATTCAGTTTCAAGACATTAAACTTCAATTAAAGATACTAGTCATACAAAACATGTGCTACAAAGTAAATAAGCATATGTGATATAAGAAAGTAGAACAAAATAAGACACCCCTTAATTTTTTTTTCTAGATGTCTAGGCCGTTTTCAACATTAGTTTCAGTCTTCTAAATTATTCCTTACTGAGTTTTGGTCACATTTGTTCATGTTTCATTGCTGACCCTTCATCAATTCCCAAACATTTATATACTCCCTCTTGCTTAAGCTCTTTTATTTCACATTCTTGTCCCAGACTGATATTTTCTTGGTACCGCAACTTTCCTGCTTTAAACATTGCCTTTGTACATTTATCATGACCAAATGACTTTCTTATATCAGCTGAGAAAGTTTTAACCACTTGCAGTTGTGCTTAAAATCATACAGTTCAGCAGATGAGGAGTTGAAAGTAATCCACAGAAAGTAGATGAGAAGTCTTTAATCAAGGTTGCTTTCTGGGAGCCAAATATTAACCAAGACTTGTTCCGTCAGATAAACAGCTAAATGCGTTAAGGACAAGACAAAACAGTGGTGACAAAGAATCACCCTGGTATACCCCCCCCTTTTAATTTTTATTCATAGGATAAAAACTTGCTCTTTATTATGGGTTAACTGCAGATTGGTTCGTCACTGTTTCATGGTGACTGTAATGTAAATGATCAATGCAGGATGCATTTTATACATGTGTAAGCACTCCTTTATGAATGTGGGATGCTGTCAAATTCTTTTACATTATCTCTACATGCCATATTTAGATTATTCCCCTTTTTTTACAATTCTTAATTATGGCTTTATTTAGCAACAAACAATCCTTTTATTCCACATGACTTTCTTTGCTACCCTTTTGTTCTATTACCATTATTGAGTTTTCTTCTAAATGACTGTCTGCATCAATTCCAGTACATAGTTTGTACACCACTGGAAGGCAAAGTTATGGGTCTACAGTTATTAGAACGGCTTACAAGTTCGCTGTTAAGGAGTATCGCTTTTCCTGTTGTTTAACCAGGTTATCTGTATGGGATGCACTTATAAATATAATTCTAACTCAAGGTTAAATCTTTGTCTAAAAATGTTAATAGTTGTAGCCATAAGTTAGGTACTGCATTCTACGCCTGGGGTTCTCAAATTTGGAGCTTTATTAATTTTTACTTCAATTTTGTTGGCTGTTACTTCATTCTATTTCATAGCTTTGTACATTTGAATTCCTTCCTAATTCTTTTAATTTTTTTAGCCATTCAGCATCTTTGTTATCTTCCAAAGGTCTTCATAAATATTTCTCCAAACTTTCACTACTACTACTTTTTTGGTGGTATTTCTACTCCTTTTGCATTGTTTCCCAGTTCTATACAAAACTTTTGGATCATCAATGAATTGCTTATTTCGTAGTTATCCTTTATATTTATTTGCTTATCTTACGTTTTTCTGCCTCCGTTGATATCTTTAATTTGCAAAAGTGTATGATAGATTCTGTTCTGTTCCGATACTGTGTATTGCTTTTATCACATTTATCTTTCTAAGTATTTTTGTTGATCTGTTCCCTCTTCTGTATTCTAACAATGACAATTGATGTCTTTTTTACATCTCTCGCTAGTTGATGCTTCTATAACATTTTATTTCTTCCCTTACTTTCCCTTATTGTTCAAGATTTTTTTTTTTTGTGGTAAGACTATCTGCTATTAATTTAGCTGCACAGTTAATATACACCATCTACATTTGTTATGTTACATGAATTTCTGTTAATGGTCTTGATTACTGTGTTCATCTGTTTTACCAGACTTCTAACATTTTGGGTTTTATTGACTTTCTGTAATATATTTCTTTCATCGAAGTTAATAAGTCTGTCTATCTCTATTAAAATCAAACAATTCTTCCCTTTGAAAATTTTCTTCTAAGCTGAGAGCACATTCTTTGTTCTGCGTTTCCTGCAGGCATTCTACAGAAATTTCCAGAACATCTTCAGCTGCATCCTGTGTCATCTGCTGCTCCTTCACATGGGAACTCATTGGCTCATCAGTCCACAGTATTGCCTGTATCAGAGTTGCCACAGTTTCCTGCTCTTTTCCCTTATTATACAACTCCAAGTGAGCTCTTGTAGCAGTTTCCCACTGAAAGTTCCATAGCATAGTCAAGTGGCAAGTCATCAGATGCTTTCCATTCCACCCGTTTCTCCTTAGTCTGGAGACTCATTTTTCCATCATGTTGTGACATTACCAGACATAGATTTTCTACACTAAATCCTTCAATTCACAGGTAATCCATAACTTTAGTTTTTATTTCTTTAATGTCTCCATTACTAATTCTCTTTTCTACATTCCCTTTTGCTTTCTTATTTTCGCATTGTGAAATGTTCCATATCTGTCTGCCTTTGCTTATATTTCTGGTCTATTATTTCGATACCACATTAAATCTCCCATCATGCCCTATTCCTTCTTCAGACGTCTCCCTTTCCACCTGTTTCTGCTTAATTTGGGGATTCATTGTTTCATCATATGAGAATATTAGATATCTGTGTTAGCAAGACAGACTGAAGTATTGTAAATAATTGTAAATTACCCTGTGTTACATATGCCAGCATTACTAGCTATAATTTTGTAAAGAAATTTGTCTTTTGATTATCACTCTGACTTATGCAAGATGCCTGAATGTCTAACAGTGTTCTTCTGGCTGACCAAATGTTCTTTGTAAAGAGAATTCTGAATTTAAGTAATGCCAGAGTCAGCTGACCTAGATGTGACATCACTGTGCCAGAACTAGGAGAAAAAAATCTTCACTGCAGCTGTTTGTTTACTTTTCAAAGTCTGATATGAGAGAGCAGAATTTTCATAGCAGCTTCCGGTTACCTTTAAAACAATCTGCTATAAAATCAGGTTCTGAGTCAGTTCTTCGGTTGTTTTCCAGAGCTATTCAGCAGCAGCAGTCCAGTTGTTTCCAGAGTAGTAGTTCTAGTCGCTGAGGACAAACAACAACCTGGAGCGTGGACATAATTACTTATCTTGCCTTGCAGAAAAATATAATCTTGCCTTGCTGAGTTATTAAATAGGGACAGTTACTCTTCAGATAGTTAGGGAACTATAGCTAGTTAGTTAGTGGTTTTCTAAAATCAATGTGAGATATATCCTACAGTTGTATTTTCATATTTTGTGTGTGTGAAACTCTGTTCATTGGAATCAGTTATTCAGTATTTACATGTTTTAATTCCTTTTATTATTAAATATTTTACTACCTCTCATTGTGGCTTAGTTATTTAGTGAATACTTTTAATTACTTGAGAGTGTTTATGCTTACTGTGATAACACCAGGGCCACTCCGAAAAGCCTTACTGCTCGAGTTAAATGCTACCATATGTAACTATCTATTTTACCCAATATAATTTAACACCCCTTTTGAAGGGTACTGTGGTTTCTGACTAGTGGCAGCCATTACCTTGTCATTTTGGCAAATAAACACAGCAGGAAAATATGTGACAGCCTTTCCCAAGAGTGTATGTGTGAATATCGGACATTTAAGAGCGTATGTGTCAGATACCTAGAACTGTATACAGTGCTCTGCAGTGGCAGTGGTTAGTGTAGAAACACATTTGTGGACCTGGAGTGAAGCATATTGGTTAGTCCCAGGTTTGGAGCCTGTTTCCGGTGTACTCTTAGGGGAAATTGTGCATTTCTATGACTGCTTTTAATAACGCTAACTTACCAGAGACAGTGGTGAGGACTGAAGCTCCTTAGCTCCTGACCAGGGGTAAAGAGGGCTCATCACACATCATACTATGACATCACCTACGTTTGATTTTCTATACTAAATCCTTCACTTTGCAAGTATTCCATAACTATCACTGTTTCTATTTGTTTAACTTCTACCTTTCTAATCATCTGTTCAGTGTTCCCCCTTTATTTCCTTATTTCTTGTATTGTGAAATTTCCCATCTCTGGGTGTCTTTGCCTTTACTTCTCTCTGAATACCTTTGGAGTTGCTTTTTTATATTGATTAGTTTGGCTTTCTCCTTTGCATAAATATTGCACTTGCACCATAGCAGATCTCTTTTTTTCACCTATGTCTAGGTTTCTTTTTTATACTTTTCAAAAATCTGAGTTTTGCTCTTTATATTTTCACACTTCCTCTGTCTCTTCTTTTTTTCCAGGTGTTTCTTTGCCTATGTAATGTTTTTTTCACAAAGCCATCATATTAATGAACTCAAATTTGCATTTGAAGCTTTTGACAGTTTTTCTTGCAAGAGTATTTTTCTTTCCTCTAATTTCTCTCAATCTTTCTGAATATCTTCTATCTGTATTTCTGGGTTTCTTACATAAAAGTAATACACAATTTCTTCCTTACCTTCAATAGTCCACTCATATCTTTATTGCTCTTTTTTGGCCTCTCAGTTTGTGGACTACTACTTCCTTTTACAACAAGGGGGACATCCTCCCCATGGGCCTGGCCTAACTTCACTGTAGAAATGTTTCAATATCTTGAGCATTCAACACTGCCATTTTTTTTCCAGCCCTGGCACCATGTTTACACAGGGATTGGACACTTTTTTGTACAGGGACTTGTGCACATGGCTGTATTTACGACTTTTTAACTTCACTCTCTTCATAACATATGTTAAGATGCAGTTTATTTATCAGTGCTGTCTTGGTGAGATTTTGTGAAAACAGGGTCCACCGTGTGAAGGTACTCACCAAGACTTGAGGATGAATTCAGGTCCAGAAATACTACTCTCCTTTTCTTGTTGATTTCATCATCTCTCCAGTCAGACCCCTTGAGCCAACCTTCATGATTCAGAATCCGCTTAAAATAAAAACTTCCTCAGTGTGGGACAACCTCCCCTTGGACAACCTGTATTTTAGTGCAGATATAGCAGCCTATCAATCAATCTTCCATTTTGGGTAACAAATCAAAGAACATTACATTCTCCAGTGTTGAAAGAAGACACTGAGATCCTTCATCTTCTCTCTAAAATACTAGAAGGGTGTATACAAATTATTAATTTCCTAGATTCCTAGCTTCTTTCTACAACACAACAAGGTTTCCATCCAGGATATTGTACTCAAACAGTGCTCCTCAATATAATGGAGTACATTTTAAAGCAGTTTATTAATAAACACGTTTGCAAGTGCTACACTTCCTTACCTCCCTAAGGTCTTGGATTTGGCATTCTACACTGTACTAATAATATGCCTGACCTTCCTTGACACTGGCCGTGATGCCATCAAATTATGTTTCAGTTACCTAGCCAATCAGATCCAACTGGTATACTGGATAAACACACACTCATCTGAACTGGTATGCAGGTGATTCTTCACTATTTTCCACAAAATAATTGAAATTGATCAATAACTATCTGTAGCTTTCCTTCACAATTTACAGCTGGCTCCCTCAACCTGTCCTCATACTAAATCCAAGCAGAAAAAATAAGTTATGTACTTACCATAACGTTCCATGTTTGTAGTCCATCTCACCTACACTCTTGCTGGATGGGTTCAACTCAGCCAATACTAAAGCTCGAGAGCTTTTACTGGCTCAAGGCTAACCCCTATCCCATGGTGCATCACAGCAATTCCCCAGATCTTGTTTGCAAGAAAGTAATTACATACATAATAGTAACTAAACTATCAATAACTATGCACATACAAACAGAATACTTTGTATTACTATCCATGCCACGTGGACAGACTACAAGGTCAGACAGCATAATGGACAGTCCACCAGTTACTCCAGGATAGAGGAAGGGGGAAGGAGGGTGGGACGTAAGAATGTAGGCAAGATGGACTACAAACATGGAACGTTATGGTAAGTACATAACTTCTTTATGTTATTTAGTCCTACCTCGCCATAATTTTTGCTGGATGAGACAGCGTCCCTAGCATCTTTATCCCGGGTAGCTCAGGCAAAGACTCTTCAGCACAGTGGACTCAAAGGATGACCTGTCCCGGGAGGCCAAATCCAATATGTAATGAGTGACAAAGGTATGAGGCCTTGCCCAACTAGCTGCTGCACAAATGGTATCAATTGGGAGATTTGATCTAAAGGTATATGAAGCTGATACTGCCCTGGTTGCATGGCCTTTGACTTTAGCAGGTAGTTGTTCCCCAGCAGTTTTGTAAGCAAATGAGATGCAGTTTGAAAGCCATTTAGAGAAAGTGATGTTAGAGACGGGCAAGCCTTTGTTTTTGTCTGAGAAGGAAATAAACAAGTGGTTCGATTTTCGAAAATCTTTAGTACTGTGCAGGTAAAATCAGAGAATTCTGTGGACATCTATTTGGTGTAGTCTGTATTCTGATTTCTTACTGTAATTTGGGAAGAATACTGCTAATGCAATAGTTGTGTTTAGATTATGTTCTGAACATACCTTAGGGAGAAAGGAAGCATTAGTTCTGAGGGATACTCTATCCTTGTGGAAAATAATATAAGGAGGCCAAATGGTGAGGACTTGCAACTCTGAAACTCTCCTAGCAGATGTTATAGCAACTACAATGTCTTCCAAGACAACAATATCAAGTCAGATGAAGAAGACGGTTCAAAGGGTGGAGAAATCAAAGAAGTGAGAACTAAGTTCAAATCCCAGGACTCTGGTGGTTGCCTGATTGGATGTCCGAGAAGGACTCCTTTCAAAAAGGTTTTGCATAAAGAATGGGACATAACTGGATTTCCCATGTAGCCAAAATGATAATTACAGAATGGCAGCTAACTGAACTCTAATGGTAGCAGCTGCAGCTCCTTCTTGAAAAATAAATACAAGGAAGAA
This sequence comes from Protopterus annectens, assembly GCF_019279795.1. NCBI lineage: Eukaryota > Metazoa > Chordata > Ceratodontiformes > Protopteridae > Protopterus > Protopterus annectens. Next base: position 487,419,894 of record NC_056738.1, on the reverse strand, counting down.
CAAAATATACCCTATGGGAGCTCAGTAGGAATCTATGCCTTTGGTTAGCTGCCCAAATGGAGAACCTTTTCCATTTACTGGAATATAATTTCCTGGTGGAAGGTTTGTGTGAAAAAATCAGGATGTGTTTAACTGTAGGAGAAAGGGAAATACACCTGGCTATTCTTGGAACTGGAGCAGTCATGCTGTCAATTTCAGGGTTTGGATGGTAAGATGGAACTGTCCTGATTGATGAATCAGGAGGTCTGGAGATGGTTCCAGAATCCATGGTTTCTCCAAGAGATAGGGCCACAGGAAAGGGAACCAGACTTGACGAGGTCAGTAAGGAGCAATGAGGATCAGGGTACTCCAACAGTTTTGCTTTCTGAATCACTTTTGGTATGAGAGGAAAGGGTGGAAAAGCAAAAAGGAGTCACAGAGGTCAATTGTGGACCATGGCATCCCTGGGTGACATCCCCGGATGGGGAATGAGGGCAAAGTAGTCGCGGCATTTGGTATTCATGTACGTGGTGAATAGGTCGCAGCAAGGCTGGCCCCATTTTCAGAAAATCTCTTCCGCAACATCTGTATTCAGGGACCACTCATGAGGCATCAGAAATGCTCGACTCAGTTTGTCTGCTATCACACTGGACATCCCCGGAATGCGTGTTGCTACCAGAAAGCATTGTGTATCCATTGCCCACTTCCATAATCTTAGTGCCTCTCAACAAAGTAGGTAAGATTTGGTTCCCCCTTGCTTGTTTATGTACCACACTACAGACATGTTATCTGACTGAATCGCAACTGTCCCGGTAGGAAGAGAACTGTGAAGTGCTTGCAACGCATATACCACCACTCTCATCTCCAGAACATTTATGTGAAAGTGGTTCTCATGATCCTGTCAGATACCTTGGACAGTCATTCCCAGACAATGCGCCCCCACCCTATCTGGGAAGCATCTGTGGTCAAGACTGCATTTTGTTGAGGGGGAGCAAGTGGATGACTTAGATGAAGTTGATCCATATGTAACCACCATGTTAGATCCTTCTTGCAGGAGTTTGTGATGAGTATTTGGTGAGACAAGGGGAGATCCTGCATTGGCCACTGGGCAAATAGTAGCCACTGAAGTACTCTCATGTGTAGACGGGCTAGGGGAACTAAGAGAATGGCGGAAGCCATATTCCCTATAATCTGAAGGACTATCCTGGCTGTTGTCTTTTTTCAGCAAGAATCTGACTTGGTTGTGCAATGATTCTATCCTTTCTGGTGTCAGTTTTGCTGTCATGGTGGTTGAGTCTATGTCTGAGCCTAAGAAGACAATGCACTGCAATGGAGATAAGGCGGATTTTGTTTAGATTTATTGTAATCCCTAATCTGGCGCACAAGGATAGAGTCTCATCCCTGGGTCTGATTAGTTGGTGTTTGGTGGTAGCAGTGAGGAGCCAGTAGTCTAGTTACGGAAACACCTGGAATCCCTGACGTCGCAGATGAGCCGTTACCACTGCCATGCATTTGGTGAACACTCTGGGGGCTGTAGTGAGGCCAAAGGGCAGTGTTCAAAATTGAAAATGACTGGCTCCCAGCCAAAAACGTAGATGTCTTCTGGAGCATCTGTCCATTTTGATATGGTAGTACACATCCCGAAGATCTATGGAGCACATCCAATTGTCTTTCCCGATAAAGGGAAAAATTGACTGCTGTGAGATCATAAAGAACTTTGATTGCTTTACAGACTTGTTGAGTTTGCTGAGATCTAGAATTGATCTCCAGTCCTCAGTCTTTTTTGGAACTAAAAAGAATCGTAAGTTCCAGATCCTATTTGCTCTGTGAGGACTTCTTGGATGACTTTTTTGAAGCAACGAGAAGACCTCTGATGTTGCACGGTCTAACTGAATGGGTGGGCACATCTGGTAAAGACCAATTTACCGGGGGATCGGAAACAAAGGGAATGAGATAACCTCTGGAAATTATATTTTGCACACAACGATCTTGGGAAACTTGTAGCCAGCCACTTGGGTACAGTGAGGGACTAGCCCTGACTGCCTCCAGAGACGAGTTGGGCAACCCCTCAGGGGCGATGGAAGGGACGATCAGAGTAAGCATCTCTATCTCCCTGATGCTGCGGATCCCCTCTGCTGCGAACTATGCATCTTCCATTAGATTTTCCCCCTCTGCCTCTAGGGGAGGGTTGACCTTGTGCCTGAGGGAAATCTTTCTGGGATTTACGGAACCACATTTTCCCTCCTGTTTGACCCTTGGGATAGGGTCTAGAAGGAAGGGAGAAATGGACTCTGACAGCAGATAAGGTTTTCCCCTCCTGTTCGCACCTGGTCAAAGTCTCTTTTAACTGAGGTCCAAAAAGAGTTGAACCATCAAAGAGGATGTTGGTAAAGGATGACTTAAAGGATTCCGTAGAGTTGCACAGATGCATCCAGGAATGTCCCCTAAGAGAAATTCCTGCTGCGGCTGCCCTGCTCGCTCTGTCAACTGCATAGGAAATCAGCCTCATAGAGGAATTAGCGATATATGTAAGGGTGGAGAGCTGCACAGATGCCTTGTCCATGGATCCTGAAGCTACTAAATCCTGAAGGGCATCTCCCAACTCCTTCAGGAGATCCCTTTGAAGTCTAGTAAAATGGGACAGGTAATTCTGCGATCGCAAGATAAATGCTGCTGAAGAAAAGGTATGCTTCCCATACCTAGCCATCATCCTAGACTCTATTAGGAGGATGAATATTTGAAGATGTCGCTGACAACTCCTTTTTCATGGCCGCTGCTACCACTATAAGCATCCACAGGAACTCCCTTAGAAAGAAAAGGTTTGCCTTCCGGAGTGGTCATAAATTTGTTTGGCCTCCTCAGGACAGGCTCCACTGTGCCCGGGGAGGTCCAAGCTTTCTGTGATATGACCCCCAAAAGTGGTGTCACCTAGGAGGTGGAAGGTTGGGAACCAAAGGCCTCAAGGTACACTGATTCATCCTCAGTAGGGTTAGAGGTCTTCCAATCACCCCTCTAAGGATTTCAAGGATGTCTGCAAGAGAGACATCCTCAGAGGGGGATCTTGTGGACCCTTCTGACTCATCCAAATCAGTGTCTGACATGACAGACTCAGGTGAGTCGATGTGCTTCCCTCTTACAAAGTCTCTTCCAAGGGACCGCTCCAGTGGGATAATCTGGGGAGGTCTCAGAAGAGGTGACACCTCCAATGGGGTCTCCTTGAGTCTCTGGTTCCCTACGCTGAGGGGCAGGCAGGGAGAAGAGGTTGCTACCGTCTGCTGGAGGGACATCAGGTCCAAAGGCAGGGCTGTGGCACTGGACAAAGCTTTCTCTATTGCTTCGAAGGCCTTACGGCCCCCGCTGTGAAGACCTCTGCTTCGAGGAAACGGAAGGTCGGCTCCGAGCAGGAGGGACAGGTTCCAAAGCAGACGTAGGAACCGAGCTCAGTCGAGCCGATGCACTGAGATGGAGGGTGATATCTGAAGAAAAACCAGAGTGACTATCCCTCTCAGAGTCGACCCAAGAGCGTCGGCTCCCAGACTCCTCGGCTCCAGACTGAGCTGATGAGGATAGAGTTATCGGTTCTGAGGAAGCAGGAAGAATTCTCGGAACCAAAGAATCCAGCATAGAGGGACCTGAAGTGTTCGACTCTGAGAGCAAAGCAGTTGGAGGAGCAGTAGCCAGAAGATGGGACGGCTCTGAAACCTTTGGGTCTGGAAGAGCTAACTTTTTAGCTAGCACCAGGTCACAGAGCAGCCTCTTCACCACCCACTCAATATCCTCATCAGAAAGTGTCATGGAGGAACAGGTGGAGCTAGGAGATCTCCTCCTTTCCACAATAGTCTCAAGATTGGTGAAATGGGATCCAAAACCGGTGAGTGTCTCAATATAGAAGGTTGTCTCGGCACCAAAGAAACAGACGGCACTGAGAAAGAAGAAGCTGAATCAGAGCCAGAACATCTTGGTTCCGTCGCTTTAGACTTCTTTGATGGTTCCGAAGATGGACCCGATGGAGATTTTCTTTTCAGAGTTTTGGGAACTGTCTGACCAAGTTCCAGCTGTTCCTGGAAGGAACTAGTCATAAGACCCCTGTCTATCAGTTTTATTTTCTTTCATTAAGAACCCTAGAACTAAAGGTATGACAGAAAGTACAGGGTTCTTGTAAATGAGCCTTTCCAAGACAGTACACACAGCTGGTGTGACTGACGGTTAAAGACATTTTCTGAGAACACTGTGGCATTTCTTAAAACCAGAAGAGCGATGTTCTTTATGATCTCTGTCTTTATCTTTGGACATTTTCCTGGCAAAAAAAAAATAACAATACAATCCAATAACAACAAGCTCTAATTTAAACGGGCAACTACGGCCCTCAACTAAAACGGGCAGTACAATCCTCAAGAAAAGGGGACAGGGGAGCAAACTCTCTCAACAATCACAAAAGAAATAAGTAAAACTCTTAATATAGCATGAGAAGAAATCAAACAAAAAATATCAAATATTATCGAAAAATATACAGTAGGGAGACAACCTCGAAGCTTTCACGGCAAACGAGATCTGGGGAATTGCCGTGATGTACCATGGGATAGGGGTTAGCCTCGAGCCAGTAAAAGCTCTCAAGTTTTAGTATCGGCCGGGTCGAAGCTGAGAATCGGCTCAGAAACCATCCAGCGAGAATTATGACAAGATAGGACTACATAACATCAATACTTTCACGAGAAAGCAGTTTGAACCAGTCATGATAGATGGATTCAATATTATCTAAATACACATACAAGAAATGAAGTGGTTTGTATTACAAAATTAATGGATGTTACGATTGCTCACTACCTGAAACTCAGTAAGAGATATAACTGAAAAAAAAATCAAAAACTTGGCTTTCTTTCTAAAATAAAAAACATTTCTAACTGACCATGCTCAATCAAGCTTAATATAGCAGACCCTGACTATGAGCAATTTACATAATGCACAACTCAGTTTACCACTAAAATACTAAATAGAAATAATCACACAAACAGTAAAGATGCAATCATACAAGCAGAAAGACCTGCTCCTGTCAAAACTTTGACAGAATGGAAAAGTATTAAAAACTGAGGACACAAACATGTTTGAGAAAAAAAGATTTGCTATGTAGCAGACAGAAGAAATGCAAACTTATCACAGCAATCAATGATATTGATAAACAGGTGAGAAATTCAAGCTGCTACATCAATGTCTTCAGAATAGTTTTCCTGATGGATCCAAGACATTTTTTTTGGATACAGAACAGACTGAGAAAATATAAAAAAGTTTAACCATAAAGCTAGAGAGCACTCTGCTTCTTAGTCTTCTGACAATAATAAACCCCACTTGGAAGTGAAACCTTTTTCACTTTTCCAAAAAACAAAATAATTTGAACGAAAGAAAAAAGCTTTGCATTTAGAGCCACTGGCAAAGATGATTCACAAATTCAAGGATGTACTTGGTAGGGTACCCAATAAGATTTTATTTTCAGAGGATATTACTTTGTACTTGAGAAAGTAAGATTTTTTTGTCTGGTGGAACATCTTCAGACAGTTCTAAGTCTTTTCTGGATACAAAATAAATGAAGATAAAACAAAGGCTATAGTGGTAAATTATGTAACCATGCATGAAGTATTTAGGTACATGGATTAAAAGGATTTTTTATGCCAGCTAATGTTATGTGGGAAGAATCCTAAAAATAAAAAAAAATGGAAGTTCCTTACTATGGATATGAATGCAAGATACAAACCGTGAAAATGTTTTTAGTCCCATCAGTCTTGCATTTAGATCAGGCATCATTTTTTTATCAACCAACAGAGAAGCTGTGAATAATAGCTGATAAAAACATGAAGGAGTTTATCTGGAAGAGGAAAGGGGCAACTGTTAAGTGAGATAAACTGATTTTCCCATAGTAAAAATGTGGTTTAGGGTTACTGATATGAATGGGTACTTTATAGTTATGTAGTTAAGGCCTGTAAACAAAACTGGATCAGAAAGTTATAAATCAAAGTGGAAAAGGATGACGAAGCATGGGAGAGTTTACTATAGAAAGAGAGACTAAGATTTTGGATGCAACTATGCAAGGGAAATAATCATACAAAATATTACATTCCATTATATTCAGAATATTAAACTTAAACTAGCCAAAACTATTCTAAAAACTAAACAAATATGTCTTGACAGGAGGAGTACAGAAAACAGCAAAACTGGGTTGGAATTTTCTGCAGAAAATTAGTAAAGGAACAAAACTAATGGGTCCAAATAACTCAGGAAAGACAAATAGACTGGGATGATGCTAAAAAAGAAGTTATGTCTTACCATAACTTTCCATCTGAGTTGTCCATCTTCATCTGTCATCACATGTGGGTTAAGCTCTGATAATTAACAGACTCGGCCATTTCTACAGCTTATGGACTAAAAAAATCTTGAGCATATCCCTTATCCGTAATGCATAGGGTAGATTAGATCAGATCGAGTTTGCCGATTATAGAATGAAAATGTATAGAAAGAGACCATATCAGGATTATAATTATATTCCAAAAGGAACTCCAGCAAATTCAGTAGGGAGAAGGAGGGAGGGAAGGTGATGACAGATGAAGATGGACAACTCAGATGGAACGTTATGGTAACACAACTTCTTTATCTGAAGTTGTCAATCTTCATCCTGTCATCACCTGTGGGACAGAGTCCACAGCTACTCAGAACTCTGGGTGGACTCGAGGAAGGATATTCCTGAGCACCACTGAACCAAATGATGCTCTTTCCCTAGAGACAAGATCTAACTTGTAATGAGTAACAAAGGTATGGAGAGACGCCCAAGTTGCAGCTGCACAGATGTCATCCACAGAAGTTCTTGACTGAAAGACCGCTGAAGCAGATACCACTCTAGCTGAATACTCTTTTGGCAGTAAATGTAAGGAGATACCTTTCATCTTATAAACAAAGGAAATACAATTTGAAATCCATGTAGCTAGGGTTACACTTTGTTTACAGGTTGTCCCAATTTGATATGTGAGAAAGAAGCAAATAGCTAGCCAAATTTCCTGATTTCCTTGGTCTTGTCAAGGTAGAATCTTAGTTGTCTGTGAACATCTAATAGAGGTAATGTCTACTCTCCCTTGTTAGAAAAATTTGGGAAGAAAACAGGAAGATTAATGCATTCATTAAGATTGATTTCTGACACAACTTTAGGCAAAAAGGATGGGCTGGTCCTGACAAACTCTATCCTTGTGAAAAATCAAGTATGGTGAGTCTAGATGAAAGTGCCTGAATTTCTGAAATTCATCTAACGCAGGTAATGGCTACTAAGAAGATAGTTTTCCAGGACAGAAACTTCAGATCACATCTAGAGGCCAGCTCAAAAGGGGTTTGTGTCAAGGTCTGTAGCATTAAAGTAAGGTCCCAAGGAGGACTAGGGCCCTTGTAGGGGGGCTTTAAGGGAAGAACACCTCTTAAAAAGGCTTCGCAAAGTCTATGCGAGGCCACGGATCATCCATGGAAACCATTGTGAAAACTGGAGACCGCTGCCAGTTGAACTTTAATTGTAGTGGTGGGAGCACCATTACTGAAAATAGAGGCTAGGAAATGAATTTCTTGGATTGGTGATGAAAAGGGATCAAGGTCATGTAAGGGAGCCCAGTGAACAAATACCTTCCTTTTACTTGCATAAAGTTTGCAAGCAGATGGTTTGAGTTGCCAACAGTATGTGTGTGTTTACCTGGGGAAGACGGCCTATCATGCCTAACCACTAATGGAATTGAAGAAATCAAGCTGTCAGCTTGAGACTTGTAATGTCTAGGTGATGGATGCCTGTCGGGTGTGACAGGAGGTTCGGAGTTGGATCCAGAATCCATGGTGCTTGTACCAGATGAGGCCATAGGAAGGGAAACCAAAACTGCCAAGGCCAAAAGGAGGCAATGAGGATGACTTTCTTCTTCAACGTGGCTGCTTTCTGTAGAAATTTAGGAATTAGTGGTGGTCTGAGGAAAAGCGTAAAGGAGACCAGGGGCCAATTGGGGAGAAGAGGATCACTCTGTAGGTCCCACTCTGGGGGGATGTGGGTGAAGTAGCTGCTGCATTTGTTTTTCAGAGGAGAGGCAAAAAAGTCACAGCAAGGCTGGCCCCATAATCGGAAAATCCTCTGACACACTTGGATTGAAGGACTACTCATGAGGTAGAAGGATGCACCTGCTCAATATGTCTGCTATCACAATGGACTTTCCCGGAATATGCATTACGATCAGAAAGCAGTTGCATGAGATTGCCCACTGCCAAACTCTGAGGGCTTCTCGGCATAAGGGGTAAGATCTGGTTCCCTCCTGTTGGCTGATGTACTAGACCACTGACATGTCTGTCTGAACTGCAATCGTCCCCAGAGATAGTGTGTCTTGGAATGCTCAGAACGACAGTAGCACAGCTCTCATCTCTAGAACATTTATGTGCAAATTGGCCTCTGATGGGGACCAAGTGCCTTGGACTACCTTTCCCTTGCAATGTCCCACCCACCCAAGCTGGGAAGCATCTGTGGTCACTGTGGCCTTGAGATGAGGGGGAACAAATGGGTGTCCTTATCGAACTTGGCTTGAAGGAGTCCACCATAGAAGATCCTTTTTGCATATGTTGGTGATCAAAATTGGCACTGTTAAGGGATGATTAAGGATTGACAATTGTACCACAAGTAACCATTGCAATATTCTAATGTGAAACCTGGCTAGAGGGAAAAGAGTTATGGCTGCCACCTCTGATCCTAATACCTGTAGCACTAGATGCGCATGGACTTTGTTTTTTTTTTTTTTAACAGATCCTGAACTTGAGTATGGACAGTTTCCAATCGAGACAGAGGTAGTGAAGCAATGGAGTTTCTCACGTCTAACAGCACTCCTATAAATGTTAGATTCTGTGTGGATCCCAGAAAGGATTTGTTGGAGTTGATTGTGATGCCTAGAAGGTTGCATAACTGTAGAACCTTTTGTTTTGCTGCTAGTAGTAGTTCCCTGGTAGTAGCAGAAATGAGCCAGTCACCTAAGTACAGAAACACACAGAATCCTTGCAGTCTTAAATAAGCTGTACTACTGCCATGCATTTGGTGAATACCCTAGGGGGCTGTGGTGAAACCAACTGGCAGATCTCTGAATTGGTAATGACTGGCTCCCAGCCAAAAGCAAAGGAATATTCTGTACCATCTGTCCATCTTTATGTAGTAGTATGCATCATGAAGATCTACAGAGCACATCAAGTCATCCTTTCCTCAAAACGAAAGAATGGACTGGACCCATGACCATCCGGAATTTGATTTTTCAAACGCATTTGTTCAGCTCGCCGAAATCCAAAATTGTTTTCCAGTCCCCTGCCTTTTTGGCACTAAAAAGAACCTTGAGTAAAATCTGGATCCTATTTTGTCTGGTGGGACTTCTTGGATGACACTTTTTTTCTAGAAGCTTTTGAACTTTAATAGCTGTCTGTTCCTTCTGACTGGGTGGAACATTGCGGAATCTCTCTAAACAGGGAGGATGAAGGGAAAAGGAATTATATAGCCTCTGGAAATGATTCTCTGCAACCAAGTATTGGAGGTGATTTCTTGCTAGGCTTTTAGGTGCAGGGATAAGCAACCCCTTATTGCCTCTTGAGGTGGGCAATCAGGCCTCTGTTTAGGAGCACTGGAAGGGTTTCCCAAAGAAGGAATCCTGAAGTTGTGGGCAACCTCTGTGGTGAGGGTGTTGTTTTCCATTATTGTTCCCCTCTCTGCCTCTGGGGGAACTTTCCCCAGGCAGAGTCTGGAAAGACCCTTGAGATTTCCTGAACCACATTTTGCCCATTCCTCACTGGTTCTCAGAGGACTAGAATAACGTACTCCTATGGCAGACAGGGTTTTCCCAACACTTTCACACCTGGCTACAGTGTCTCTAACAGCTGGGTCAAAAAGAGAAGAGCAGTCAAAGGGTGCATTTAAAAATGAAGGCTCGAAGGGCTCCGCAAAATCACACGAGCATCCAAGCATGCCTCCTTATGGAAATGCCTGAACCCACTGCTCTTGTCGTTCCTTCGGCTACATGAAAAATGAGCCTCATGGACGAACTGGAAATGGATGTCAGGGCAGCTGAGAGGTGACCGAATCCCGCACATATTCAGAAACGGTTCTTTATAGAGTATCTGACAGCCCCTTGATCAGATCTCTGCAATCTTGTAAAATTTGCCAGGTAGTTCAAAGAATGTAGGGCAAAGGTCGATAAAGCAAAAACATGCTTCTCGAATCTATCCATCGTCAGTGACTCCTTGTTGGGGAAATGGATAGGCGAACTTTCTTCTGCTAGTTCTTTCTTAGTGGACGCCGCTACCACCATTGCATCTACAGGAATTCATTTAGTCTAAAAAGGCTTGTCTTCTGGGGTTGTAATGATTTTATCTGGTCTGTAGCATCAGGAGCCCTCCATACCTGTTGAGAGATCAATCTGATGAGCTCATCAGCAGATGGAGACACCCAGGAAGTAGGCAGGCAGGTAATGAAAGCCTGCAGGTAAACAGATTCCTCAGTTGAAGGGTTGAGGGACTTCTAACCACCTCTCTAAGTATTTCCAAGATCTCTCCAAATGAGACATTGTTAGGAGGTGATCTGGGGAACCCTTCACCTTCATCGAAATCTGTGTCTTCTGTTATGGACTCTTCTGGGGAGTCCAGGTGCTTGCTCTTGCATGATTTATTTTGAGGGACATCCTCGTGGGAGGACATCTGGAGAGGTTTCAGAAGGAGTACCCTGCTGGGTAGCCTGAAGCTGCAGTACCCGCTGTCCCTGTGAAGGAGTTGGCTGATGTTCCAGACCTGAGGTGGCCAGAGACAGAAGCTACAAGGAGGAAGGAATCGGCCTGGTACTGAAAGTAGCCAATGCCCTCTTCATGGCCTCAAATGTTGACCCACCAGAAGAAAAAGGGTGCTCCGGAACCATAAAGGAAGGCCTGGATTCCAAACCCCCCCCTATCCCAGATGAAGTCCCAATCAAAACCGAAGTTAGACTCAAGACTGTCTGCGCCAGTTCACCAAGGCACCAAGACTGCTCTGAATACTCAGGAACACACTCAAATGACTAGGAAATTACCACCAGGCTATGGCCCTGAGAGGACTCCAGTTCCAACACAACCAGAGTGCTCAGGGCAATTCTCTCTTCCAATGAAAAAGAAATGTTCGGAACTGACATGGCTGGTTCTAGGAAGCTTGCAACCAAAGACTCCAAGGTACCCGTGGAGGTTAGAGGAGGAGGGTTAGCAGGGGAAGTGGAAGGTGCTGGTGCCTGACTCAAAGGTGTAGGTGCTGATGGGCTGCCTGACACACCTTGGAACCAAAGAATCTTCATTAACAACCTCTCCACGTCGACTTCAATGAAACTTCTGGAAGAATGGACTGAGACCACTTAGGGGGACTTTGGTCTCTTTAAAAATGGGGATGTGGTCTGTCTGCAAAATGATCCAGTAAAGGGGAATATTGTGTATTTGGCACGGAAGTGATTAGCAAAACAGGCTGTTCTGGAGCTGATGAATTAGTCAGAACCAAGAGTAACATACGGTTCCAGAGAATCCTTTGGAGTCGAAGCTTTAGACTCTGGCTCTGATGTCCTTTCCTTTTTAGACCTCCATACCAAGGAAATACTCAGAACCGAGGAAGATCGGTTCTTAACCTCCGAGAATCTAGAAGAGGAGGAAAAAAGAAGATGTACGTCCAAAGAAGGAGGGAAGGAGACCTTTATATACAAGTTTGTTTTGTCCACCTACCAATACTTGGTGGCAAAAAAGTGTGGCAGACAGAACAATCCTCTTGTAAATGAAGAGGACAGAGACAACAGACACAGAGATTTCTGATCAGAAAATGGAATTTTATGACTGCATTTAGTGCATTGTTTGAAGCTGGTCTGACTTTTTTCTTTAATCAGCCATACTCCCACTCAAACAGTCTATGATGAACGAGAAGCTGGAAAGGTAGAGAAAGATTTAGACGTTTTTTTTAAAGAAATACCAACAATGGTAACCGAAGACTTACCGAGCAGTAAGACAGAAGGGGAAAGGATACCAGCAAATACCTTACAGTAGTTAGGGAGATGAGGAGAGAGAGAAAAAGTAAATATATAATAGAATAAAATCCAATTATGCTCACTGGCTTTCCAAAGAAACTAGGTCCCTCATGCACAAAAGAGATGGTGCTTAGAAAGTCTGGATCAAAACAAAGGAACTACCACCTCTGCTACACAAATATAGACATCTTAGGAATCTTACTAAAAAACAAACTATTAATGACAAAGTCCTACTACAATTCTGCTCAATAGCAAATCCAACCTTCGGAAGTTTTGGTCAACTCTTAACATAATTCTTTCTCCAGGCTGTCCCTCCAACCCCTGCCCTTACCCAAACACATCCCCTCTGGAAACCGCTACCCTCCTCAATAAACACTTTGACACCATCCAAACACGTACACCTTCCAACTGTAGGACTACTTCTCTGCCTACCCCTCTCAACCCTCCAAGCAAAAATCTATTCTCTTTTCACCCAGTTCCTACTTCCTACATAAGATCTCTTCTTCAAAAGCTCAAACCTTTCTCTCCCTCAACTGATGATCTACCTCCTACCTTCCTCAAACTTGCTGCCAACTCCATTGCCTAGCCGGTATCTATTCTAATCAATAGATCAATTCAGGAATCCACTGTCCCTTTCCTATGGAAATCCTTCTTCAGTATTCCCCCTTTGCATAAAGGTGGAAACTCTACACATCCATCTAACTACCGACCCATCGCCATCCTATCCCCACTCTAAGATTCTTGAAAAATGCATTCACTCACACCTTCTCAACTACCTCCTCCAGCATAACCTTCTCACTCCCACTCAGCATGGTTTCCATCCTAACCACAGTACGACTCCTGCCCTCTTTATCCTTCACACATACCTTTGCTGAGGCCCAAGATAACAATAAACTCATATCTTGTCTCTTCTTTGACCTTTCCAAAGCCTTTGACAGTCTCACACCTGCTACTGCTATCTAAACTTGCAAATCTCAATCAATCTTCTTCCTCCCTCACCCGTTCTCCAGTTACTTATCCTGCAGGCAGCAATCTGTTAAATAGCTTTCATCCTCTTCTCCATTTAGACCTATCCCAACCAGAGTACCACAAGGTTCCATTCTGGGTCTCAATCCTGTTTAATGTGATAATCTTTACACATCTTGTAAACAATCCTCCTTCATCTAATATGCTGACGACTCAACTCTCATCTCCATCTCTGACAATATCTCTGAACTCCATATTCTAACTCAACATGCCTTCCTATCCACAGAACAGTGGTTGTCCAGTAATCTACTTATCCTTAACCCTAAAAAGACCAAACTCTTACTCTTTCTTCTCCGATCTCTCACTCATGACAAATCCACCTCTGCTATTACATCCTCTAACACTATAATCCAACCTGAAGCTCACACAAAACTCCTTGGAGTCATCATTGATGATGAACTCAAATTCAACCTTCACATGCTCCAATATATAAAAAAAGACACATTAGAAACTTGGTTTACTGTACCATAAAAAATTTCTAACTGCTAATGCCAGACTCGCCCTTGCACAAGCTCTACTCCTACCCTCCCTTCTATATGCTGCCCCAGTGCTTACCAACATTTAAACTACAACCTTGAACAAACTTCAACAAACTTACCATAAGACAGCTAAATTTATCACAAACTCTCCATACAATCCACATCACTGCTTTGCCCTAAACTCGCTCCGGTGGCCTGAATTCCCCCAACTACTACTGCTATCACAACTTCAAATGTTATACTTCATTCTTTATAAACCTTCATCCTGTCCTGCTCTTACTTCCTTCATCTCTAGCTATACTCCACCTCAGACTCTCTGTACCTCTAATCAGCGACTACTGGACATCTACCAACCCAAAAAAAAAAACAGTAGGCAAACTCCTATATAAACAACACTCCATTGCCCATGCTTGGAACAAACTTCCACTAGATATGCGTTCCATCATCCATCCATCACATTTTAAAGAAAAACTAAACATCTACTTAACTCCAAAATTTGCCATTGTCAAGCCCAAACTTAAGCTCCCCTCATCCCTCTTACAGATCTTATTCAATCCCCCCTTTCATCTAAGTACTCCATTATGTGGATACTTACTAAACTCTGTCAATACTGCTGGACAAAATTCTTGTTTTATATATGTAAATATATTGTTACTCTGTAAAAACATGATGTGTATATTCATGTGTGCATGCATTTCTGCTTTGTGTTTTTAACTTTCTTGTTTAACTGATTTTTGTCATACTTTTGAGTCAAATGTTTTAAGTTCTGTAAACTGTTTGTGTATGGAGCTTTTCTCCTTGGGTCTCCACTGAAAATGGGCCACAAGCCCAACTGGACCAACATGGTTAACAAATGTCAATAAAGAAATAAACAAAAGAACTGCCTCAAAAATAACGGCTATATGTTTAGAAAATGCGATAGAGATATGGAAAGATTTCTGAAAGGATAGCAAGCAATTTAAAGTAAATTATCACACTTACCTGTAGCCTTGAGAGCGATATGGAGAAACCACTTCTGAAGATGAAAGCGGCAAATGAGATCTTGGGTAATCTACCCTATGCATTATGGATAAGAGATGTGCTTGAGAGTTTTTGGAGTCCATGAGCTATAGAAATGGCAGAGTGAGTTCCAAAGGATCCAAACGCATAGGTGATGACAGAATGAAGATTGGCAACTTTAGAAGTTTGGACTGCGGTTTAAAGACTGTATTCCCTTATCAGGAATTGATAGAGTACAAGCAAAGAGAAAAGGAAAATGGGAATGGTAATTTAATTCTGAGAGCCGTTTATTAAATCTAAACCAGAAGCCATTGTTAAAAAGTGATCATTAATACAGCATATAAAATATTGCATGATAACTATAAAACATTAATCAGAACAGGTCAAAAAAGAGTGGGGGAAAAGAAATAAAAGGTAGTTTGCAAAGGAACAATGGAAAGAAGTTTGTAAATCTCCCAAGTATGTAACAGTCAAGAAGAAATACAAATGTTCATGGTAGTATTTGCATAGCTATTTTTATACCCAAAGAAAACTCCAAAATATTTTTTCCTCAGGTAGACAGCAAATACTGCAGTTGTGATTATAGAGAGAGTGGTGACTGGGAATACGATTTCGGCAATCTAACTAGTTGAAATTATAAATTCCCTATACAGTACCTTGACAGAAATGTTTGGGGAATAAATGGCTGTAACTATGGAAAAGATTATTTTGAAATGGGATATAGCATCTGATTAGTTTAGACATGGTAATGCCTTACTAAGTTTAATGCCATTAGCTGCCTTTAAATGCAGTTACTACAAAAAGTCAAAATCCATTCCCAGCATCAAGGAACTTCTAGACATTGTAAGAGACTTAAAAAGAACAGAAGGTGGGATTTTTAGAAAAGGGAAGGAACAAATTTCATAGAAATAAAAATATGCATAATAATGTTCAGAAGGAGCAGTGATGAGAGGGGGGAGCCGACGGCCAAGCGAAGACGGCTAATTTTAGAGCTCTGCAAAACTATATTTAAATACAGAAATTTAAATTTTTTTTCATAATTTATTAGTAATAGTACTTTTTTTCATAATTTATTAGTAATAGTACTGACTTCATTACTTCTGATTTTGGTGGAAATGTACAACAGTTTTCCTGTCATTTTTATCTGGAGACTATTTCATCAAATGAAGATGAACAACTCTAAGCATTCTCACTCTGACACATCCTTGAGAAAAGATTTACAACTAGTGAAATCCACTCTTCAGGAATTATCTCTATAAATGGAAGGTTTCCAACAGAATCTAGACTACCTTACAGAGAAATGTCTTAAACAAAAGTCATCAAAGAACTGCTCCTACGACAACAAACTAAAACATCTGACATGAAAACTGTCTTGAATGACATGGATGGAAGTGTAAAAGAAGAATTCCAAATTGATTTTCTTCTTAAACAGAATACATGGCTCCTTAATAAAACCGAGGATCTCAAAAACAGAGAAAGAAGATGCAACATCAGCATTTTTGGACTTCCAGAAAAAACCTAGAAGTAATGATTTAATTTATTTTCTGAACACATGGAGTCTTGAAATTTAAATCTACAGGAGGGGGTTTCCTTATGGTATCAAAAGAGCACACAGAGCTACAGACAAACCTGATTCGTCATCATTTTCTCCACCAAGAGCCATGTAATAAAATTCTTATCATGTACTGAGGTACTTAAAACTGCCTGGAGAAAAGCCCCTTTGAAGCATAACAGAACTTAATCAGATCTGACAATGATTACTCAACTAAAGTAATGGACATGAGGAACAGAAGTTGACCTCTTGTTAAGTCTCTCAAACAAAACAATATTAAAAAGCTCAAATATTCAATTCCAACTAAAATGAATCCAATTGTCAAATGAAATAAGAACCTTTGATAGCCTAAAGGAGGCTTCTTCCTTCACTAAAAACATTATTCCTATTCCAGAAGACATGGGGTGGTCATTTTCTTCCTTGAAAAGAGCTTCGGAAAAAAAAAAATCCCCTGGACTGATTAAAAAAAATGAAACAAAAGACAGAATCTACTCCTATGAATACTAAGAAAGCTGTTAAAGCATCGACTTTTAAGTGACTTTTACTCAAACAATTTTCTTTACTGTATTAATAACCCTTACTTGAGATTACAATAATAAACACTAAAAACCAAACTTGGTAATAAGCAAATTAATAACAAACATCTTTCTTCAGCTTACTGGCTTCAAGAAATGATTCACTAGTTTATTTCACTTTTTAAAAGCAACAAATACATCTCTACCTTAGCCACATACTCAACGTACACAGGTGGCTTACTTCTTAACGTATAGCTTAAATAACTGTTCACAGTTCATTCACTTAAAGGACTGTTAAATAATTAGTTCATTAAGCAAGTACTTGGGACTTGTGTTTTACTGCTTTACTTTGTCAAGGTTTTATCTGAATTTTATAAAGCAGAAAGTTCTGTGAGTGTGTTGAATGTTTTTGTGTGACTACGTGGTGACTTGCTCTATCTGGTTGTGGTAGGAGAGATGTATGCTAGATGCATGCAATTGTTACATTATTTTTTTTTCTCTTCTCATGGGACTGCCACTTTTAAGCTTAAAATGTATTTGTTTCGTCTTGGACATTACATTTAGAAGAGACTTCAATTAGAAGTCTTTACACTTACCTAGAGACGTTTCACGAGCTAGTCCTGAAGTTTGAATACTTAGTCTGCAGCTGTTTGTACAACACTTGATTACTTGTGACACCTTCAACAGGAAGCCATTAAAGCTTCCGTTATAATGATTTTCTTGTGTCAAGCAGACCAGGATTACTTCCTTTCCCCCTTTAAACAAGCGCGTATATAATTTGTTATATTAAGCATTCTGACTGCTTACTTGAAAAATGGGAGAGTTTAATATACGAAAATTATAATTAAATGTTGTCAGGCTATATTTTCAGTTTGGCAGCTCCCATCCTCATTGTATAGTTACGCAAGTCACATATATGCACTCTAACTGATAATCCTGAAAATTAATAATGATTAAACTGCTTCAATACTGAATAGACTATTAAATGAGTTATTAGAGAAAGCTTAAATATGATACCCTATGTATTCCTATAATTTACATTAAAGACACTATTCTACAAGTTTTTGGCTCCTTCAGCACACATCACAGTAACAGGTAGTGGAGTGATTGATGGGGGGTTCATGCCTCTCGGCTGTGCAATCTTTGCAGAATGTCTGGAGTTGTACCTTATACTTTGGTCCATTTCTCATGAGATTTGTGATTTTCTTGCAAATGATTGGTATGATCAGGGGACTGGGTTCATGGGCTGATGGCATGCATTTGAGCTTTTTTTGGAGCTTTCGGTCCTTGCAAGGATGCATGTTGAAACAAGTTCTGCTGTCCTGGAAACTTTATCGGTTTGTTAGCACACAGTTTTGAGGTCAGCCCCTGTCTTTGGGCCTTTGTTCCCCCATTCTGTGGGGCTTTGTCCATACTTTTGTGCTGAGAGGTTGACAGGTATGACATGGGCCAATATATTAGATGATTTTCAAACAGTTCATTTATTAAAGTGTTGTGTGTGTGTGTGTGTGTGTGTGTGTGTGTGTGTGTGTGTGTGTGTGTGTGTGTGTATATATATATATATATATGTGTGTGTGTGTGTGTGATTGTTTAATATTGAATAGAACCTTTCAGCATTTATTTCATAATAAGTGTTATAATTATAGATGTATAATACAACTAATATCATTCATCATTTTAGATTCTATAGTATGCTCACAACTAACATATATCATTAACAAAATAAGAAAGAAAAGGAAGCGGAAAAGGAAATGAGAAATGTTATAAAAGAAAGAAGATGAGAAACACAAGTTTCACTTCACATATGTTAAATCATGCTAGTAATGTAAATCCTTTCTATAGTGTTAATTGTTAATTATAAGTAGCAATCAAGATCTGCTTAAGTAATATTGTCTGACAATTGCTCCTGAAGAATGTCTTTAAGCAATGTGTCGACATGCGTGAATGGGCGTTCCTTCACTGAAGGTTGTGCGTTAGGCCCGGCAAGCCAGCATGTAAAACTCTACTGCCAATCATTAGCGGACCAGATTTCCGCTGTGACGACCCCTAACCGGGAAAAGCCGAAAGACTTAATATAGTTTCCATTATTTATTTTTTAAATCGCAAGAACATAATCTGACACATTAGTTATGTTGGTTAGTCTGACAGATCTTTTGTTTATCTATTGGACTAAATTTTGATAATTCCATGTTTGATGTTAATTTTTTATATTTATATTATAATAATGCTACATTTATTATTTTATCATTCTTTTTCTTATTCTGTTTGAATTATTTCTTAGATTCCTTTACTAAATTTTTTTTCCTTATTTATAATAATGTTTTATTTATGATTTACTACCATATTTTATACTGGGGAGAGTTAACTGGGAGTTCGTAATAATTACAGACACTGTTTAATGTTACCTATAGATATATGGACTTAACATTATCCTAAAACATTAACAGCTTAAATCACCCCAGGAAAAGATCAAACTTGTTAAGATATCTAAATAATAAAGCAAACGTCATATCCCTTCAAGAAACTCACTTTAAAACAACTGAAGATCTGCAAAAGGATATTTGGAATCCTGTTAATGTTAAAGCTCTCGCTCAGTCTTCTTATAAAATTAACAGGAGTTACAAAACTTTAGAAGAAACACACCGTTATCCTCCAAATAATCTATAAATATGAAGATCAAGATGGTCTCTACTCTTGTTATTTTAAAGTTTAATAAGATAATATGGACTTTGGTAATTTAATACTAGGGGAAGATTTCAATTGTATTCTGGAAAACTCTGACACCACCAGTGAAAGAATAGTAAGACTTTCTCCCACTGCAAAAATCTTAAATTAAGAGAATAAATCCATTTTTAGAGACATTAATATGAAGAACAGTAAATCTTGACTCTTTTCTCATCATGATTATAAATATGACACACAAACTAGAAGTTTTGGTTTCTCATGATTTGACTTCTAGAATTTCACATTTTATTTAACTCCATGTCCTACTCTGGTGGGGGTGCTGGGGTAGCGTTGTCGCCTCACAGTAAGACACTGTCCTGTTTGATTCTCAGTTAAAGCGTTTTCTGTGTGGAGACATGCGTGAATGGGTGTACCTTCATTGAAGGTTGTGCGTTAATTCTAATATAATAAACAAAGAACTAAAATGATATCTTGACATTTTATCTCATAAATCAAACTTGACAATGGGAAGATTAAAAATCAACTCCTATTCTTTATCACCTAAACATATGGAAAATTTATCAATGAGAGTTCAAATACATTCAAAAACGAATACTGTGAAAATAAGACATGAAGGTTCTAAAGAAAACCTCTCAGACATTGAAGACATTAAGGCTTTTAGATATCATTATACTTTTCATAATAAAGTTGTTCATCCAGATGTTAACTCCTCAAATTTAAATTTAGAATCTCTTAATATTAAGAAAATTCCAGAAGAATTAAAAACTAAACTTCAAACTCATATTTCATATAAAGAAATTATAGATAAAATTAAAAATACAAACAACAAAGCTCCAGGAATTGGTGGCATAATAGAAATCTGTGAACTTTTTACTCATTCTATCACATCATTTTTTTTTCATAAAACTTTGAATGAAATTCAATCAGAAAGATTCCTCATCCTTGGAAATATTCATTAATTACCCCTATTCTAAAGGGGAATAAAAATCCAGACCCATCACTCTTCTAAATAAGATCTTCATGTCTATTATTATTGAAAACCAAATGACTCCACAGCAGTCAGCCAAGAGGTAATATACAATCCATTTATTACAATCCAGATTAAGCGCTTTTGTTCAACTCCAGGACTTCTTCAAGACGTAGCCTTTAGCGGTATACTTAGATAGGAAGAGTAAAACTTGTATTGAGTCAATATATACACATTTTATGGGATTTGAGAGACTTTTTAGCAAAACTTGATACCAAATGTTCATACGATCAGACTTACTTTTTGACAGTGGATGTAACTGATCTGTTTTCATGTATGCCCCGCCAAGAAGGGTTGGAATTATTCGAGGAAATACGTGTACACAGCAAAATGTTCACATGGCAAGGGGTACGATTTTTCTTTGTCCTTATGGAGGTAACCCTAGCCAACAATTTTATGTACTTTGCAGTCGAATACTTTAAACAGATCAATGGTGTTGTAATGGAGGCATGTGCTCCTCAGTTTTGCTAATATTGTAATGTTAAGCTGGGAGATAAGTTTATCCTGAACTCTGTATATGCAACACAATGGTTGAACTATTCAAGATTTTTGGATGATATGTTCTTTGTATGGAAGAGTGACCCTACTGGAATAGTAGCATTTATGGGTTACCTAGAAGGTACTACAACATTCCTTAAGTTTACATAAAATTACAAGGATGACACATTTCCGGGATAGTCACCTTAGAATACAAAACAGGACACTGACATCTAGTATTTATAGAAAAGAAACATAGTCCAATTGTTTCCTCCATTTTGACAGTGGGCATCCAGGATACTGTAAGAGGAACCTAGTGAAAGGGGAATTCATTTGAGCAGTTAAGATGCACTCAAATGAGAAACTGTTTAAGGAAGAGTTGGGAAAATTACATCTATGTTTTTGGACAGGGAGTACCCATTGGGCATGCTAACTATCCTTAGGAAGGAAGTAGAGGACAATAGGGAAAACAACTTCCCTTGTATGCTGGGCAAACCAGAACTTCTAGGTAAAATAGGTCAGAATAACACGCTTGATACATATTCATTTAAAAGTGCCGTGGTTATAAAGTATAATGAAATTAAACACAAAATAAAAAAGTTATTTCACAGAATTGGGTGATTTTGTGAATAGATGATGAGTTGTTTCAGCATGTAGGGAGTGCCCCTGTCTTTATTCACAAAAAAGAAGAATGTGAAGGAAATATTGGAAAAGGGCAGAGAGATTTAGGAAAAAATGGACCATCAAATGTGGTAGGCGCAATTACTTTCAATTTATTGTTGATATGGGAAATGTTATTTTGAACAACTGTTTTCGTACAAAAATTACCTTAGGGGAGGGGACTGCAACACTGTTGGTCTTAATTACTTGGCCCTCTGGAATGTTTGCCACTCATTTTACGTATGGAAAACAGAGAGAAAATTGCCCAAAAGAATTTATGATCACCTGTATGACAAAGAGAGGCAATCACAAGAATGCACTATACACATTCTTGTGTATGTGAAAGGTTTAAAAAAATGTTTTGTCATCTTAGAAATAGTTCCGGTGAATGCCAGGTGTGGAGCCTGTGAAAATATGATAGAATATAAGGAACTCCTCTGGCAGCTTAGCTTGGATGCTATGCAAAACCTAGGTCTCAATGATCACATTTCTATTAACCCGTGTTAAAAATGAGGGCAGCTAAGTTGTGAATGGTTTTGGTTGGTCTGATGGATTATTCATACATTTGTATTTTTAATTTTCACACATTTCCATTTTTATTTTATTGTATATACTTGCATTTGTCAGTTTTTATGTACAATACTCACTACTTGCATTATGTGTTTCTGAACAAGCAACAATGTTTTTAAGTATGTTTTCAGGATGAAATGCATTAACCATTATGTTGATGAAAGGGTTAAAAAAGTGACTCTACTTGTTTTACCAGTTAATTGGATAATGGATTTATTGAAGGAGTATAAGGTGGTGGTGCTGTTACAGTTTTGTTAGTTCTGAAGAAGTCCTGGAGTTGGACGAAAGAGCTTAACCTGGATTTTAATTACCTCTTGTCTGAATATCGTGGAGTCATTTAGTTATTTGTTTTTATCTACATGGGAGGCACGCCGTATTTGGTTTATTATTATTGATAGAATAAAAGAACCCTTAACTCATATAATAAATCATGATCAAACAAGTAACAGACACACCCACAACACTATTAGAAGAATATTAACCCTTACAGATTTCTTAAATAAGGAAAATGAAGAAGCCTTGATAATGGGTTTAGATACTGAAAACGCATTTGACTCATTAAATTGGGATTATTTAAAGTTCTAAATTTATTTGACTTTCCTTCATTCATTTCTCTTTTAAAGACTGCCTATAATAATTTAGCTTATGTTAAACAATGTCTTTCTACTTTAGAATCCATTCCTCTAACCAAGGGTACTAAAAAAGGATGTCCTTTACCTCCAATTTTATTTGCTCTTGCTGTTGAAATCTTTGCTATTATAATCCAAAATAACCCAAAGATTAAAGGCCTTGATATATATAATCAATATTTTTCCAAAATCATGCGATTTGCAGTTGCTGTCTTACTAACATTACCTAATTCAAGAATAACTCTCTCAGAATTGGAATTTTCAATGTATCTATTCAATCTAGCTCTGGTCTTCATTTTAATCAATCAAAATCTAAATACAGGATATTAAATAAAAGACGAAAGTTGAAATTTGTAAAAAAAAAAATCACATTACTTGGAAAAATTTCTCTCGCTACTCAACTTTGTAGGAGAGACAACAGCTAATTATAATATTATACAAGTAATAAAAAAAAAATCTTACTGATAAATGGAATAAACTCCAGTTAACAAAAATTTTTCTCTTACCCAAAATATTATAGATAGTTCAAGCCCTATTTTTCAAACAAAACATCTTATTAGTAACATAAATAAGCTCTTCCTAAAATTGATACGGTTCCCTAACAAAAATTGAATAGCTTTTCTTCCTCACATCAGACCAGGGGATCAAGGAGGAATTAATTTCCCAGATATTGATACCTATATTAAAGCATCAATATTCAACATCTTCTTAAACTTGGTAGATGGATTTTACATTTCCAACTGGAAATCTTTACATTTAACAACTGTACAAAATGATATTTAAGGGAACTTTTTCTTAAAAGATCAGATGAATATTCTGACATTTTCTTTGTTATATCACACAATATAATATTTCTGCGCCTACAAAATCTAGCTTTATAAACTCTATACTTAACTTTAAAAATATATCCTTGCTAATGTCGATACAAAAATCTGGTTTGAAACTAATTCCCTTTATTATTGCCAATATTTTTTTTTTTGCTAAAGTTCATAACACATTTCTTGGGATTCTAAAATTTTCGTTTGTTGGCAGCAATGTTTATCTGAGCCTACAGTATGGTTCCTGAAGAGTTTCAGCTAGTCAATACTCACCCCCCACATACACACAGATTAACGAGACAAATCTAACCATAAGAAGCTGGCGGAAGGGGCCAGTAAAAGGATGGCCTGGACAAATCCATCTCTGAAAGGAAGGAAAAAAGCTTTCTCTTGAGTAGGATGACTGCAAAGATGATGCTTCACAAATGTATGAAAAGCGTGGAAACTCTGCCTCAAAAGACAGTCTAACCTTATGTGCACTTTAGGAAGGGAAAAGATGGAAAATTACCTATGAATGGAAGGTCCCTTTCTTTTACAATTTTTAACCCGTGTTTTTGAATCTTTGGGTACAGCTGTGGTGGAAGGCTCCTGGTCATCTTACACAAGCAATGATCCTTTAAAGATAAACTTCTTGTCAATAAGAGGTCTTAACCTGGCACATCTCAAAACTTTTTAAGATGATTAGTACCCAAGTAAACTGAACACTTTAAAAGCTGGTCCTTAGAAGACAACTTACAACAGAACGTGCACTTTTTAAATCCCAAAGATGTACTCTGATACAGTAAGGAGCACATCAGCCTAGCATTTCAGCAAGCAAAAAATAGATAATAAAAGGGACACTTATCCTCTTAACCTCTAGACAATGCTATATTCTAAACAGATAAAAATTTCCTTTCTTTTCTTAAGCACACAGAACTAAATGAACAGCCAAACAAATGCAGCAGGGGAAAACACATGCAAAAGTGCAGTTGAGGGATGGAAGAAGGAAAATACAGCAAACCTCAATAATGAAGTAACCAACTTCAATAAAATTTGTCTTGACGCAAAATGAAATTGAAGACAAGCATTCTGAAGCCAAATGGAAGCTTTGAATACGGAAGAAAACACTAAAAAACTTAAAAAGTGGCAGCCTGGACCCATATGTCGGAATGAGAAGTGGCACGGGAAATCTGGAAAAAAGTTACTTGAAAGGGGATTGTGGGTAAAACGGAAGAGTTGAAACCCAAGAAAGTTCTACTGGTGCAGGGTAGACCGAATGCTGGTGTTGCAATGCTAATGGTTGAGTTGGATAAACTGGACCATGTCAAACCTTACAAATGCTGTTAGTGTCTGCTGTGCCACTCTGAAAATGCAGAAGGGTTGCAGCTAATTGTTCTGGTCATAGCTGCAAAAGCATAATAGACAGAAACATCATTTGCTCATACTTTGCTGTTGATTTCTCATTACAGTGAAACTGTAAATGTGCATATGCCAAGTGTCATGTAGGTGTCCCAAGCATAGTGCACCACAAAAACAGAGATGGTGTCTCAACCTTGAAATGAAAATATCTAAGGGAGCTGTGAGGTGATTAATCTCCCAGATGGGATACGGCTTGCTTGCCCACTAGCAAAACACTTTTTCAGCATCGTACTTGCATATACAGTGACATGGTCAAATACATGTATTTTGAGAATGTGTGTATACCAGCTGTCACTTAGAATTCTTGGGACCAAGCTACTTACAGAGTCTGGGTGAAGAACGAAAATGTAATAGATCCCATATTCTGACAATTTCATTTCATCACGCACCTTTCAGTGAGTTTTAGTCATCAGTGTCTAGTATTTAACTTAAGTTTTCTTTTCTGCATTAAAAGAGATGCCAGTATACCAAATAACTAAATTAAAACAAGTTTAACAAAGAATGACCAAGGCCAATGACAAAAATAAAACAAAACCAATTTATGCAGGTTAAATCAGCTAACACTTGTGGCACATTTAACTAGCTTACATGAAAGTACTAATTGGAACCTGGCATGAATTAATATCAAATATTATTGAAGTCCAGCTATGACAACACAATACTGAGCTACTGTGGTGCAAAGGGATAACGCCCTGATTAAAATCCAAACAGCCCAAACTCAATTACAGCCTCAGGTGCAGAAAAGACTGAGGTGAGAAGGATCAACTTGCCCATTTCTAGGGGATGGAGGCAATATGACCTCCTGAAGTCCTAGCCCATACTGGAGTAATAACGGTTTGCAGAATGAAGGCAATGGGACAAGGAGGCAAGGTGCTGGACATATGAATGGGGGAAAGCACATAGATATACCAGCATGCGTGTTCCCTCCTAAACCAGCGGCATCTGCAGAAGCCACAGGATGCTGTAGGTAGGGGATAAGTACTATTTATTTATTTTTGTTTATTTACATTTGTTAACCGGGTAGTAAGTAGCCTATTTGCGGAGGAGACCCAGGGAGAAAAGCTCCATAACAATAGTACACAAAAAGATTGTAAAAAGTTTACAAAGATTTACGAAGAATATACAAAAAAGTTTAACAGACAAGCTAGTTGGTCTTTGAGTGGCAATACATATAGATTTAGTGGAATTCAGTGCTGTGTAAACTTTTAAGTTAATAGAATTTAGTACTGTTAAGCTTAATCTGCCCCAATAAAGCACCCTTATTAATATGCACAACCAAAATACCCTTAATAGTCTAACCAGAATACACCACCCTCTTGTAGCTCACAAATCAAAGGACTGGACATTATGGATGTGCAATTTTCTAACTTCTCTGTAGCAAGCTTGGTGGATATAGGCATCTTTAGATACTGTAGCAATTGTCTCATGTTTACTAATAACTCCTGAATCCTTAAAGAATCAGACACAGTATGCAAGAGGCATAATTACACAAGGACACTGGAGGCTAAACACTTGCATACAAGTCCACATCAGGTTGCTGAAATCACACACACAACACCAACCTCAAATAGTACACAACACACACATACACTAACATATGGTGAGGTACTTAAAAGCAATCTTTTTAAACAAAGATCATCTATACCATATGCTGTCAAAACAATGTCTCAGCAAGCCCAACGACACTCAGAAAAAACAACACTTGACACCATACATACTGTTACACTCAGTGAAGCCCCATAAACTAAGACCCTAAGGCAAGCAAACACTTCCCAGGACTCTCATCACAAGGGACTCCATTGTAAGATATACTGATGTCCCTCCAATCAGGCTGAACAAGGAGAAGATAACTGTTTCTTGCTTATCTGGAGCCAGGATATG